>NC_080681.1:130968374-131122484 GCF_030445035.2 Dasypus novemcinctus
TCGCTCGGAACGTGCTGCAGTTTGAGCGACCGAGGAGAATCAAAAGACCAAGGACGTCGGGGACACGTGAGAGGCCGGCGGGACGCAGGCTCCGGCCTCCGTATGCAGTCTTACCGGCGGGCGGCCATGCCGGGCCAGCGCGTGTCCCCGCGCTGCTACCGCGGCAGAGGTGACGGGCTGCGACAGACGCGCGCCTGCAGAGCCACGATTGCTTACGACTCTCTGGACCTTCACAGCAAAAGTCTGCGGAACGAAGCCCGAGAGCTGGACAGTGGCTGCAACGCTGGGCCTGCCCAGGTGCCTGCGAGCGGCGCAAGTGCGTTCTGCGTCCGGTTTAGAAGGTCTCCGTGGGCTTAGCAGACCTCACAACCAGCGCCCCCGGGCGCGCGCTCGCCCCCACTCTGTTTCAAAACATCCAGTTTTGTAGAACTCTAGAAAATCTGGGCAGAAACCAGCAGATTGCTAATTTTATTGGAAGTCTACTTCCGGCAAAAAACTAATTTTTCTAGTTTGTTGTAAATAACATGAAACAAAGTTGAATGAACCTGATTTTTAATAAAACAGTAGACACATCTATGAACACCAACGAAACTACAAGATCGGTTATTCTGAAGAGCTCCCGCGGTAACCCGCCCCGGCCCCGGGTCACGTCTGGGGGCCGGGGTCAGCAGGCCGGGGGGGGTCGGCAGGCCGGGGGTCGGCAGGCCAGGGGTCGGCCTGGGCCTCTCGATATTGGCTCCGAATGGGACTCCGGCCAGATTGGCGGTGGTCCCAAAAGCCCTTTCCCCGTCCTCAAGCCCATTTTGGTCCCCGCAGCCAAGGACCCACCAGCCTCAGCCAGTCCTCACCCACCTGGGGGGTCAGGGAGGCGTGGAGAGGGGCGGCTCCTCGGCCGCCTCCCAGCCTGCAGCCTCCCCGCCGCCCTGCCCTTGGCCCTGCGCGCGCCCCGGCCGAGCTCGAGGGCTGCCACGCCCAGGGGAGCCCGGCCCTCCTCCCACTGCCCCGGCCCGGCGGCCCCAGACCCCGGGCTGGGCGCGGGGCAGACAGCGCTGCACCTGTGAGGGCCCTTGGGGACACCCGCATAAGTCTGCTCCGTAAGTGCCCCCAGGGCTGGGGCTCCCGACGGCGAGCGAGGAGGGGGCCGGTGAGGGGAGCCCACCCAGCCTGCAGGAGGGGCAGCCCGCCCCCACCCTCGCCCCTGAGCAGCCTGGGCCCCTCAGCCCCAGACCCTACCAGCGCCAGCCTGACCCCCAGGCCGCCCCGCCAGCTCCCTGGGCGGCGCGTGGTGCGACATGGCTAGGCACAGGCAGGGGACGCCGGCTCGCAACCCTCCCCCCAGCGCAAGGACGCTGCCAGCAGCCCAACAACAGGCTGCGACCACAACGAGACGCCGCCGCGCCGCCAGCACAAGGGTCCCAGTGGGCCCACGGGACCCCTCCATCTGCCTGCCTGTCGGGCTCCTGCCTCTTCCGAGGGTTTCGGGAACCAGAGGCCTCACCCCAGAGCCGGACAGCACCATCCACTCGGCGTTCCAGAAGCTTACATTGTGCCAGAACATTCTCTAAAGGTAGAAACTGGGAAACGGACATGGCTCAACGGATAGGGCGTCTGCCTTCCACATGGGAGGTCCACGGTTCAAACCCCGGGCCTCCTTGACCTGTGTGCAGCTGGCCCACGCACAGTGCTGATGCGCACGAGTGCCGTGCCACACAGGGGTGTCCCTGCGTAGAGGAGCCCCACGCGCAGGGATTGCGCCCCGTAAGGAGAGCCGCCCAGCATGAAAAAATCACAGCTCACCCAGGAGTGGCACCGCACACACGGAGAGCTGACGCAGCAAGATGACGCAACGAAGAAACGCAGTTTCGCAGGACAACAGGATAATGCAAGCGGACGCAGAAGAACACACAGCAAACGGACAAAGAGAGCAGATAATGGGGGTAAGGGAAGAAAAACAAATAAACCTTTAAAAATAAACAACAAAAAATAAAAGTAGAAACAGCACGACGCCCGTGGAGACAAGCAGAGAGAGCGCGTCCTCCCTCAGCTAGACGTCGTCCAGCCGTGGACGGGACGCCGTGACGCCGGACGAGGCGCCCGAGCGGGGCGGGCCGGTCCTGAGGGGCCGTGCGCAGGCGTCCACGACGCACCCAGAGGGCAAGTCCATGGGGCGGGCCAGGGCTTCGGGCTCTGGAATGAGGTGGAGGCGGCGGCCGCACAGCGCTGCGGACACACAGGATGCCACCGAGCGGCGCGCGCTAAGGACTTAAAGCGGCGAATTCCGTTTAATGTGGGACTCTACCCCCGGTTCAGAGACAAACTGTAAGACCAGCTGAATTCCGGCTGACGACGCGGATGGAAAGTGCCGGAAGCTTTGCTGAAAGCGAAGCGGCTTGGCCAGCAGGGAGAGCCCTCACCGCACACCTCAGGCGCCGCAGGCGGCCGTCCCCGTGTGTCTGTCCAGCTGACCGCGCACAGCGGCGACTGGGCCCGCAGGCGCCATCATGGCCTGCCACGCTCCGTCCTGCTCACCGGCCCCGGCGCCGGGCAGCGCTGCGGGGGCCACGGAAATGGCAGGCACGACTCCTCGTGTGGGTGCCCACGGGCCACCTCGGGGGGGGGTCCGGTGCAGCCTTCTCCAGGGCGCTGAGGTGGCACCGCAGCCTCCGGCCGCCCGGGGCGCCCGTCTCGAGGGTGTGCCTGCACAGCCTTCGAGGGCTCCCCACATTCTCCGCGTTCCTCCCAGGGGCGCAGCCGCCCCCCACCAAGCGCAGGTAGCGCCCCCGCCCTCAGCATCCTGTGGCCGCCAGTCCCCCACTGTGCCGTGCCGGCTGAGCCCCCCATCGCCCCCCCCGGGGGGTCATCCGTTCCCCGCTGGGGCTGGGAGGGGCCAGCGCCACGCAGGCACGGCAGCCGGGAGCCAGCCTGGGCTGCGCTCCTAGCACCAGGCGCCGTGAGACCCGGGCAGGGGGCAGGGGCAGGGTGGGCTGCCCTGGCCAGTTCCTCCAGCACCAGGTCTAAAGCGTGCGGTGGACAGACAGATGCGTCACGGGGTCACCGGTGCTGCCCGAGGGTGTCCATCCCCAGGACAGCGTCAGGACGCGGAGGGGGGGGTCTGCCCTGCACAACAAGGCCCTTCGGGGGTGCGAGCCCCTTCCCGGGGAGAGGGCGCCCCAGAGGGGTGGCCCCGGCGGCAATCCTGGGGCTCCTCCCACGGGAAGGCCACCCCCGGGACACCAAGATCCCACCACAACGCGCCAGCCCCGGACCCCCTCCTCTCCGGCTGCCGGGGGGCTCCCTCGTTTCCAGGCACCACAGGGGTCGCATCCTGCCAGACCCCCGCCCGCCCCCCGCCTCCCTCGGCGGCCCCTGCGCACCCCGCCCCACTTACAGCAGAGCCGGACGCTCAGGCGTCCGCGGCTCCTCGAGGCTGCCGCCGGCTGGGCAGCCTCTGCCCTTTGACCTCCAGGCCAGTGCTGGAAAGTTCCACCGCGTAGGATGCACACGGTCACCGGATCTGAAACTGCATGCCCGGCCCCGGCCCCTTCCTCGCCTCCACCTGCTGCCGTCCCACCCGGCGTCTTCGCCCGCTCGTCCTACCGCCTGCCACCCCCGGGTCACCCTGCGCCCTGCGGCCGCCCCCACCCAAACCTCTCACCCCCACCCCAAATGGCCCCCATTCACACCCCCTGCCAGGCTGTGCCTGCGCCAGCTTCACCCCGCCCTCTTCTCCACCCCAAAGGACATGTTCCCAGGGGCCTCTGCGCCCCGCTGGCTGCCCCTTCGGGGGCTCCCGTGGCCTCCTCACCCCATGCCCGCCTCTCCCTGGGACCTCGCCCCAACTCCAAGCCGCACACGCCCAGCACAGCACCCGCAGCGGGCCCAGGGGGAGCGGACCCCCCACCTCTGTCCAGAGGGGCCACCAGGCAGGCCCAGGACTGGAGGGGGCTCCCCGCAGGGAGGGGCTGAGCCGACCTCCTGAGCGAAACCAGCAGCCCCTTGGTCCAAGACTCGGCCAGCACGACGGCCGCCGGCTGCCACCGCTGCCCGAGCCCAGCCTGTGCGAGGCCCAGAGCAGGCCCCGCAGGAGGCGAGACCCCACCCCACCCGGAGCCAGGGTCCAGCTGCCACCCTGCAGGGGCCCCTCACCCTATCCAGGACCTCCATGGAATCAGACCCCGGCAGCCCGGCGCCCTGGGGGAGGCCCGGCTCACCGTGCAAAGGGCAGAGCCCGGCCGGGCGGCCCTCGGGGGGAGTGGGCAGTGCCTAGCCTTCCCACTCTGCCCCCAGCAGAGCAAGCCAGTCCCTGGTGGGAAAGAACGAAGGCACGGGCCTCAGCAGAGACCCCACGACGAGCCCCGAGGCCCCCCGGTCACGTCCGCAGACTCCGCGACGCACCGGGCCCGGCCCCCTCCCACGCAGCACGCTGAGGACGCGGCGGTACTCACTGTGCTCTCCTGGGCAGGGCATGCCTGGCTGCTCGGGGACGCTGGGGAAGACTGGACAAGAGGCAGAAGGTCAGTGCCGTGTAGCCCACAGTCCCCGCAGCAGCCCACCCCTCGGCGAGGCGCATGGCGGCACCTGCAGCCGCAGCTTCTCGGCAGCCCACGGACACCGCCGTGCGCCGAGTTTACCAGACTTGAGAATACATGGGGTAAAAAACAACCAGGAACAAGCAACTGGAGCCTCTAGAAAACGAAGCTGTCAGAGGAAAAGTACTGATTTCTATTATGAAAAACTTGGCACGGAAAGTGGGGAGAAAATTGCAATTACTTTGAAAAATGATTTTCAAAACCACATTAGGTTCAATTTCTTCACACTCACGGTTCAGTTTAACTACTTCAAAATACATCCTAAACTTCACAAGTTACTAAAACAGAAGCTGGAAAAGCAACTTTCCTTAATCTAGAAAATAAAGTAAATTTTTAAAGACTACAACTTTCCACACAGAGGCAAAATAAATGTGCCCACTGCAAGAAAGTGGACCGCAGTGGACTTAAAATCAAAAACCACACGTGTAGCAAGTGCTGCAAAAACGTGTGCATTTCAGCCGGCTGGCGCAGCGCCAGGGAAAACAGCCGGGTCAAGAGAAGACGGCAGGCGCTTCTGAGCCTGCCCATGACGGGCTGATGACCAGGACGAAGCAGAGGTCCCGGCACACGCTCCCGTGTCCACCAAAGGGTCTCCATGTGCCCCCGGGGACTCGGACGAGGGATGGTTCTAACCAGGTGAGTAAAACACAGCCGGGAAAACCAGCCCAGGCGCTGCCCCCAGCCCTCCCGCCCACCGGCTCCCGAGGGTTTCCACCGCGGTCCTCCCCGCCGCCCCCACCCGGGAGCTTGGCCCCCGGGTCCCACCTCCAGGGCCCACAGCGGCGACGTGGAGCCCGGCCCCCACCTACCGTGAATGGAGAGTCCCGCGTTGCCGCGCCGGCAGGACAGGCGCAAGGCCTCCTCCAGCTCCATGGGGGAGGACACGGTGCAGGGGTCACCTACGGGGGACGAGAGCCACCGCTGAGGCCCGGGGCGGGCGGCCGCGGCAGCGCGCTCAGCCCTGCGTCCAGCGGGGCGAGGCCGCGCAGCCCCAGCAGCACCGGCAGGTCGGGTGGACGGTCAGTCCCTGGTCCCTGGTGACCACGTAACCCAGTCGGTCCCCCGGAGGGAGCCCCAGGTCACCACCCCTCCCTGGCCCGGGCAGCTCCCTGGGCGCGTCGTGGGAGGGTGCAGGACCCTTGTGCTCTCACTGGACAGGAGCCCAGAAGCCTGCAGAGGCCCCGCACACGGCCAGAGCGCCCTCTTGACCTTTAGACCGCGCAAACGCCCGCGTCTTGAGGTAAACGGGACGCGTCCCCAAGCGCACAGAGCGGAGGGACGGGCAGCGACGTCCACCACGACAGCGTCCTCGCGATAAGAGGGCGCTGCCTTGCCGGCACTGCCCCCTCCTCGAAAGCTGCATGCTGGACGCGCACGGCGACGCGGCCCTGCTGGTGCCGCCAGGTCCTCAGCGCAGTGGGGCAGGGCAGAGCAGCCCTGCTGGACGCCCTGTGGCTCCCCAGCGTGCCGGGCGTCGGAGGCTGCTCGGCCCTCCCTCCGCCTCCCCCACGCCGTCCACGTCCCGACCTCGGGGCTCCCGTAACACGGGGTGGCTCACGGACGCGCTCCAAAGGGACAGGGCACCTCCCACGCCCGAGAAGGGGACGCGGCCATGCTTTTATGACGGGCGGGGCCGGTTTTCACTCAGTTCAGGACCGAAAGAGGATCAAAGGAGAGGAGAGGCTCTAACACCTGCCTCGCACCTGCCCGAGGGAAACGGGTGAGGGTCAGGGGCCCCCCTGAGCCAGGACTGGTCCTCGTCCAGCCCCGGACAGGCACCTAGCAGCCTCAAGGGTGCGGGCGAGGGCAGGTAAGGGCAGGGAGGGCAGGTGAGGATGAGGGCAGGGAGGGGAGGGAAGGATGCAGGAGGGCAGGGAGGGCGAGAGCGGGCGAGGACAGGTGAGGGCGAGGGTGGGGGAGGGCGAGAATGGGGGAGGGAGGGTGAGGACGAGGGCGGGAAGGGCAGGGAAGGGTGCAGGAGGGCAGGGAGGGCGAGGGCGGGCAAGGGTCGGGGAGGGCAGGTGAGGGCGAGGGTGGGCAAGGGTGGGGGAGGGGAAGGTGGGGAGGACGAGGGCAGGTGAGGGCGGGCGGGGGCGGGCGAGGGCGAATGACAGAGTGTGACAGTGTGACAGCTAGAAAGCAAGAGAGCAACAGTGAGCATCGGCAAGAAAGCAGGAGAATGAGCGAGAGAGAAAGTGAGAGCAAGATGAAGAGAATGAGAAGGCGTCAAAGAGCCTGAGAGAGCAGAACAGAGAGAGTGAGCGAGAGTGCGAGAGGGGAAGAGAGAACGAGAGGGGAGGAGAGAACGAGCAAAAGAGAAAGCAAGAGTGAGCAAGCGCAGGAGAGGGAGCAAGGGAGAGGACAAGAACCTAAGAGCGTGCTCAAGAGGTGAGAGCGAGAGTGAGCAAGAGAACAAAAGTGGACGCGAGAGCAAGGAGAGCAAACAACAGAGAGATGGAAAATAAGGAGACAGGCAAACAAACGAGAACGGCGGCTCCGGAGCTTCTGGCTGGGCGGCTGAGCGCGGCTTCCCGCAGAAAGAGCGCCGTGAGCGGGCGCCGCGGGCTGCCTCGGCCCCGCCTCCCCGTCCTCCAGCTCACGCACCGGGAAAGCCCAGCAGACGGGGAAGGAAGGGGACAGGGAAGGGACCCCACGTGCGGCCTGCTGCCCAGGCTCAAGGCCAGCGCCCAGCGGAGGGCCGAGGCGGGCCCGGCTGGTGACCCCAGGCGTCAGCGTCCACCCCAAAGCTCAGGTCCGATTTAAGCCCCGACAGCAAATCTATTTCCAGGAAGTGGTCGGTCGTCCCTGCCGGGCCGGGTCGGAAAGCTCAGCTCCCCGGCTCCCGCGCTCCCCGGGTCCCACGCTCCCCGGAAGGTTCCGTCCGCGGGCCGCAGCGGGCGTACCTTCATCGTCCACCCACTTGAGCGTGAATGGCTGCTCCGGGCGCAGCCCGCACATGTCCCGCACTTCCTCGCAGAGCGCGTCGAAGGTGGTGGCCGCGTCCAGGCTGGTGATGAGGATGTCCCTGGGGTGGAAGGCACACGGTCAGGCTTGCGCAGACGGCGCAGTTAGGGCCTCGAATCGCTGATTAAACCAGCGGAACGAAATCGTTCCCCAAGGAAGGGGCCAGGGCCACACACATGACAGCAAACCAAAGGCCACCTCGCGGTCCCCTGGGCAGGCAGGAAGCACCAGCCAGCAGGGACCCGGGCAGTCAGCGCCTTCTCGTGGATGCCCAGGCACCTGCTCCGGCCCCGGGTTCAAGTTCGGGGGGTTGGGTGGGCAATTCTGTTCCCCCCGAACCCATCTGCTGTGTTTAAGGGAACATGGTAGGACGGCCCCACACCGCCGTGAGCAGCGGCCCACCGTGGTGGGCACTCAGCAGGAGGGGACGGACAGGGAGGGTGGGGAGTGGTTAAGGCACTTCGTGACTGGGGGGGGTGGTTCTCTAAACTTGGAGAGACAAATACAGAGTAATTCCAGGGGCGGTTTTTTTTGGAAAACCAAAAGTCACAGGACGTCCCTGCATTTTCTCTTCTCATCCAAAACACGGAAACTGAACCTGGAGAGCCGAGGGGGCAGATTCCCAGGTACAGGGCCGGGCCAAGACGCCCCAGGAGGGGGGAAGGGGGTCACAGCCCAACCCCCCCCCCGAAACCCAGCAGGGTCCTGTGCCCCCACCCCGCAGAGAAACGAGTTGAAATGGTGGCTCGGAGCCCCTGGGCAGGGGGTGCACCCTCACCAACACGCCGACGTGGGGGACTGAACGTGACACGCTCAGGCCTGTAAAAAGACCTGACAAGCTCTGAGATACCCCAAGTGGAAACGTAAGCTCTGCCTGTTCCCCCAAAGCGATTATCTGGATTCCTTCAAGCAAGTCTTTATGCAGGAGCTGAGAACCCAGGAGAGCCGGGCCCTGCCCACCCAGCACCCAGCACGGAGGGGCTGGGGGCATCTTGCCACATGAGGAAAAGGAGGCACGTCACCCTGAGGGCACCCAGACGTGGTGGCCCCGCTGCTCAGCGCCCCGGTCACTCCACCAAGCCCCGGAGGCCCCAGCTGCCACCCGCCAGCAACGTTCCCAGCACCTGAGCCCCCCAGGGAGGCTGCCGTGTGCCCCCAGGTCCTCGGGGCTGGAGAGGGAGTGGGTGGGCCGGGTCACCAAGCTCCTCAGCCCCCACCGCGGCCAGAGCCCTGAGCACGACCCCCGGTTGCCCCCCGACCCTCTCCGATCCTTCAGGAAGTCCATCCTGGCCTTCCACCTCCGCCCGCCCTCATGCCCGCCCTTCGTGTCACATCCTTCCCAAGCACCCACGCTCTCTTCAGCGCCCCACAAAGCTCACCCCCAAACCATCTACCCTGCAGTGCCGGCGCCAGGCCACCTCGCTCTGAAGGCACAGCCGTGGAGTGGGGAAACGCTGGGCGCCAGGGGACGAGGGGGTGCCAGGCGCGGGCGGTCACCATCGCTGCCCCCAGAGACAAGCCACCCACGGCCCTGCCGCCCCTCACTGTGTGGTGGAGACTCAGAAGCAGGGAGAAGGGGTGGGGGCTCCCCGACACAGGGGAGGGTCCCCATCCCCAGAGCCGTGGCCCCAGCTGGCCCCAGTGCACCGCCCCTACCCCGGGGAGGGGAATGGCTGTTGTGAGGCTGAGGCAGGACGAAACTGATGCTGGTGACCCACCCAACGGCCAGCCAGGGTCCTGCAAGCACCTCCGCAGGCCACGGGCCCCTCCCCACACCGGCCCCTCCCCACACCTGCCTCCAGCCACCGCCCCACGCCCTGCCCCGACCCACGTGAGCCTGAGCAAAGGGCACTCTCCCCGCTCTGACCCCCGCCCCCGCACCTGCTCTGACCCCCCGCACCTGCTCAAGTGACGCCATGGACGACTCCAGGGGGGCAGCAGGCGGTGACCCCACGTCCCGCCCGGCCCCACCCTGGTAAACGGTCCCGCCTTTCCCCACCAATGGACGTCACCCCAGCACCCAACCACAGGCTAGTCAGGGTGCCTCCACACCCCCCCACTCAGTGCCTCCAGGGTACAGGCCAGTGGTCCCACTCCCACCCCAGGCCTCTCCCCACCCCAGCATGGGGCCCCTGGCCTCCAGGGCTTCGGAGCTGCGGCGCTGGGTGACCCGCTGCGCTGGGTGACCCGCGGCGCTGGGTGACCCGCCGGGCATGCCGCCCCCTCCGCCAGCCCGTCAAGGAGCTGGCCCCCTGCTGCCCCGTGCGTCCATCCCGGGCTCCTGCTGAGAAACAGAGGATCCTCCCGGGCTGCGGCTCGGGGCCACCCGGCCCCTTGCCCGACCAGGAGCTGCCCCAGGTCCCAGCCCCGAGCCTTGGCTCCACACAGAGTGGGCGCTCGGTGAATATTCCGGAACCGAAGCCTGAGCTGCGCAAGGGTGGGAGCAGCAAGCAGCCGTTCCCAGGTCCCGTCTGCCTTGAGACACGGGCCACAGGCCGAGATGCTGCCTGAGGGAAGGCGGCTGGGGGGCATGTTCCCCTCCTCCTCCCTACCCCCCCACCCCCCCACCCCCCCTCCCCCGCCCTCCGCTGGAGCAGCTGTGAAGGGGGTGTGAAGCCTTCGGGGTAGCCACCCTGACAGGCTCGTCCACGTGTCCGAGCAGGCCCGAGGGCAAGGCCTCCGGGCAGCAGTGTCTCCTGCCGGGGCTCCTGGGGGGGCTCCTGGGGGGGGGGTCCTGGCACAGGTGTTTCCCCAGCACCCCTAGGGCAGGCCCCAGAACCAGAGTTCACAGCCCAGTGTGGCGTTTCAGGGATCCCCTGACCCCTGGCTGAGGCACTTGAGGAAAAGCGGGGAGGGGCTGGGGTTGAGGGACCCTCTCTGGGGGGATGTCGAAGGGAGGGAGGGTGCAGGAGGGAGGAGGAGAGGGGGAGAGGAGGGGAGGGGGCAAGTGGGGGGGGGCTGAGGAGCTGGGGGAGGAGAGAGCAGGAGAGCACGGGGAGAGCAAGGGGGGGCCTTATCAGCCCAGGAAACCGGAGCCGGCAGGTCGGATTACCACAGTAACCACACCACTCCCCGGCCACAGAGGGGCCAGGGGGCCCTCCCCTGAGAACTGCCCCCGCCCCCCCCCACCTGTTTGGCCTGGGAGCCCCCCAGCTTCCCCAGCCCCTCCAGGTGCCTGCCGAGCTCAAGCTGGGGGAAGGCTCCAGGGCCCCCCACTCCCAGCAGGGGGGTGTGGACGCTTCTCCTCTGTCCAGGATGATTTTTTTAAATGCCACTCGTGGGTCTTGGAGCACGGCCCTCCGAGCTGGGGCGCCGGCCAGCCGCGCGCTCTGGGGGAAGGCAGAGCGGAGAGGCCCCAGGACCCCGCCACCCCCGCGCTCCCCAGGCACCACCCCCTCCCTCGGCTGCACCACCAGCCCCCACCGCGGTCCACGGAGGGCCAGAGGCAGACTCCCCGAGGCGCTGCCCACGAAACCGCCCTCTGGGTGGGGAGGAGTCCACGGCACAGCTGGAGGAGGCCGCGGAAAGGGCCACCCTGGGCGCGGCGCGTGCCTGCGTCCTGCTCCCCCATCCCCCGGCCCGCGGTGCGCCCAGATCGCGGTCCGGGCTCCCGGAGGCAGAAGGAGCAAGCGCTTCCAGCCGCCCTCGCCGCTGTGTACACCCGCGTCGCTAGGGAGCCCCGGCCTCTGGGCACGGGTCCCCTCCACGCCCACCGGGGCTGCCCAGCCCCGTGACCGACGGCGCCCGGCGCTCCCCGGGCCGCCCTGGAGGCGCCCACTCGCCCCCTTTCACAGCGGGGCAGTCGGAGACCAGCGCGCCGCGTCCCCCGAAAGACACCCGAGCCCTGCGCCCAGCTCCCCGGGGCCCCTGGTCCCCGCGGCCTCGCAGCGACTTTCGCCTTTTCGAACTGCGCTCTCTGGTCGGGAGAACAGGGGGGCGCTGAGGATTGTAAACCCTGCCGAAGTTGGCACAACTGGGTGAAAAGTCGAGCCCTTACAGGTTTCCGTACTTCCCGCCCGGGCCGCACTCGCCAAGTGTCACCCGCGCTCGGCCGCGCCCCCAGGCCGTGACCCCCGCCCGCCAAGCCCCCGCGGCGGCCGTCCCAGGGCGCCCGGGCCGCCTCTCGGCGCTGGCGCGTCGGGCCCTCCGGGGCGGCCCTGGGCCCACGGGGCCTCGCTGGCCTTCCCCGCCCCGCGGCCGAGACGCGCCCTCGGCGCCCCCGTGGTCCCCGCGGGTCCCCGACGGCCGCGGCGGGCCTCGGCGCGCGCTCACCCGCTGTAGTGCGCCTTCAGGCGGACGCGGACGCCGCTCTCATCCATCTTGGGGCCCGTCCTGCTGGGCATGGCGCGCCCGTCCGTCCGTCCGTCCGTCCGGGCCGCGCCTCGGGCCGGCGGGGCGCGCGGGCCCTGGCGGGGCCCCGGCGGGCGCCAGGTGGGCGGGCGCCAGGTGCGCGGGCGGCGGAAGGCGGAAGGAGCGCGCCGGCGCGGGGGACGCGCGGGCAACTCCGCGGAACTTGGCTGCGGGGCGGGGACGGGGGCGCGGCCGGCGCGGGGGCGCGCAGAGGGCCGGGCGGCGGGGCGGGGGGAGCGGCCGAGCCTGCGGCCAATCGGCGGGGCGCGGCCGTCCCGGGGCGGGGGTGGCAGCACCTGTGGCCAATGAGGGTGCCGGCGGGGCCGCCACCTGGGCCAATGCCGAGGGGACCCCGCGGCCGCGGCCCAATCGCGGCGGCGCGGGGCGGACTACCTGTCGGGCCTGGCGCGGCCTCACCTGGGCCAATGGGAGCGCGCGCGGCCCGGCTCTGCCCAGCAACGCGCCCAGGGCGCGCGGTCCCGGCGGTGGGTTCTCAGGGTGCACCGCGCGCGCCTCCCCGGGGGGACGCAGCCGCGGCGCCCGGGAACTTGGGAGCGCGACTCTCGGCCCCGCCCAGTCTGCTAGCGAGCCCCGGGGGTTCCGGGGACAGCGGGAGGGGCGCCGGGGGCCCGCCGCCAGGACACAGCGGCCCGCGCCTCGGACCCCAGACCCCGACGGCGTCGGACCACCGGCCAGGGCGCCCGGTCGTTTTCCGGGTGCGGAGACTCGGGCTGCGCGCAGCGAAGACCTGGCCAAGCCGCGGGGACGGAAAGGCTCGGCCGAGTCCGGCGCAGCGGGGTCTCCCGGCTCCAGGCACCGCACCCCCCCCCCCCCCCCGCCCCGGGCCCCGAGAATCCAAGAGCCGGGACCGGAAGGTGTGCCGCGCCCGCCAGGCAAGGCAGACTCCCAGACGCTGCGCGGGACGCAGCCTGCGCCTCTCACGCCCCCGTCCTGGCGGGTCCGCCTTAAAAAGGTCTCCAGAGTCCGGCCACCGCCCCCCACCCGCGGCTCCCACCTGGTCCGAGCCACACCTCCTTTGCCTCAACTTCCTTCCAACTCCACTCCCCTCTCCTGTCGGAGACACAGCCGCCACCAGGGTCCTCCTGAAATGTAAATCAGGCCGGCGTGTCCGGCGTTCAAACCGCCCCCAACCCCTGCACTTGCTGGGGTGGGGGGCCAAGACCCCATGGCCCTCCGGCCCATCCCTCTGCCTTTGTCTCCCCCCACCTCAGCTGTGCCCTGTCCCCTCTGCCATCGGGCCTGGCACACGCCACCTCGGGCCTTCTGATTTCCTGTCTCAGGGACGCGAAGTGGGGGCGTCCTGGTGCCATTTCTTGGGCAGGCCCGCCCACACCCACGCCCCAGCCTGACCCGGCGGCCAGGAGTCCCAAGGACACTTTGTAACCGGATGCAATTGCTGGGGTGGGGGCAGGCAGCCCGAGGAGGGACCCCGCAGCCCGGTTTGCGGGCACCTGCAATTGGGCAGCTCAGCACAAGTTCTGTGGGTGCAGGGCAGGGCCAGGGGCCTCTTTCCCTAGTGGGAGGGTCCCTCTTCCCCTCCCGTGCTCTGAGTCTTCCTGGCGTGAGGCCCCCTGCAGCCCCAGCCCCCTCTGCCTCTGCCTCCCTGAATCAGGGTGGGGGGGCTGTGTCCCGCAGGCAGTCAGGTGGGTCCCCCACTCCCTGTGGGCTCCGGGAGCCGCCCCATCCCTCTCCCCGCCCTGCAGGGCCGAAGCCCCCAGCGTTTGCCTTCTTCCCCCCACAGGCTGCACAGCACAAGCCCCCCTCCTGCCCCCTCTGGGAGGGGAGGGGGCATGAATCACTGGGGAAGTTCACCCGCGGCCCCCGATGCTGAACCCCACTGACAGGCGGGGCCAGCCACCCCCATGGCACCTCCACGTCGCTGTGCCTGCTGTGCCCTGGCGACCGGCGTGGCATGGGGCAGAGTTTCCAAAGCCCGCTGCCCCCTCCAGATGCCTGCCGGTTCCCCACTGTGCCCCCACCGCCTCTCCTGGCGGCTGGCATGCAGGGGGGTGAATGAGTGAATAAATGAATGACTGGGTGATGGGACCCCCAGAAGTGCCGGGACCCCGTGCGCCTTCTAGGACCTCAGGTCCTGGGGTGTTGGAGGGGACCCAGGGGTAATGCAGCCTCCACCGACACCCCAAAGGGAGCCCCAGGGGGGTAGCCCCAGGGGGGGCTCCACACAGCTGGCTGGTCGCCCCACTGGTGCCCGAGCCTCCCCCCCTCCCCCGGCCCCTGCTGTGGGGTAATGAGAGGCTTCCAGGGCCGGGCCTGGGGCGCCCTTGGAAAGGAGGAGGGGAGGTGGGGTGGCTTGGCCCCCGGTCACCTTCTCTCACGCCCTCTCGCCCTGTGTGCCTGTTTTCAAGTTGTCCCAAAGATCTCGTGAGCTTTCCGAGCCACACCCGCTATTTCAAAAGGGAAAGTGTGTCTTTTTATTTTTTAAGGACAATAAAAGCACCTCAGGCTTGTGCAGCGTCACCCACCCCCGCGGCACAGGCAGGCAGGAAGGCCAGGCGCCCCGTCCCGACAGGCCCGGCCAGGCGGGGCCCTTCCTGTGCCGCCACGCACCCCAGGCCCCAGCCCTTCCCGGGGCCAGGCGGGAGCGAGCCAGGCGCACCCTCTGCTTTTTATGACCCTCCGGGGGCTCTGACCCTCCAGGCGGGTGGGGGGTGAGGCCTTCTCAGCTTTTCAGACAGTCACAAGGTCACTGGGCGTCCCTGGGGGCTTGGTGCACATCCCTGCCCCAGTATTTCGGGGTGCAGCTCAGCGAGAGGGGCCGGCGAGGACCCCGTGAGTCACAGCGCCCCGCCTCGCTCAGGAAGGGCCGGAACCACTGCTGACCGGCCTCGGAGGCCTCCGCTGCCGCCCGGGCAGGTGTTTCCTGTCTTGTCACAGAATCGCGGATGGCGGGGTTTGGAGCCACTGGCCCAACGTGGCCGACGCGCCGCTCGCTCGCTCACCCGTTCACCTGACCTTTGTCAGGGGCGTTGTGTGGCAAGCTGGGGACACAGCGGAGGGCTGGCCAGAAGGGCCACCCCCGTGGAACCTCCGGAAGATGTCGGCGAGTCACGCGGACGGCAGAACGGCAGCTGTGCCGAGCTAGGGAGGAGGCTGGGGGACGGTCAGCCCCGGGAGACGCTGGCCGTGGGGCCTGGGGATGTGCAAAGGCCCTGGGGCCACAGAGCAGCAGGCGCCATGAGGGCTGTGGAGGGGGCGCGGCGGGGGCTTGATCCTCGGGGCGGGGTGCAGAGGGGGGCGCGGCGGGGGCTTGATCCTCGGGGCCGGGAGCAGAGCTGACCAGGCCTTAGGAAAGTCTCCTCCGTGCTGAGGGGGCGGGCCTGCCCCTCGGCCCCTGGGCTGCGCGCACCTGTCCCTGGGGGCGCACAGGTGTGTCCGTGTGGGCGCACACCTGTACGTGCCTGCGTGCCCGCGCGTGCCAGTTACTAAGTTATTACCTCTCGGTTCCAAATTCACCGCTCGTGTCTGAGAAAACAGATTCCGCGCCGCCCCTGGCGGCCACCAGGGGCCAGCAGCTCCCACAAATCTTCCCACTGCGCCGCGCTACTCCTGCCAGGAGAGGGCGCCAGGCGGACAGCGCGGGAGGAAGGGCTCCCACGGCCGGTTCAGGGCGCGGCATGGCGGGTCGGGGTGCAGGCAAGGACGTCTTGGGTGCAGGATCTGGGGTGCAAGCTGAGGACATTGGGCACAGACACAAAGATGTGGGGGTACAGATCTGAGGGTGAGCAGAGTGTGGACGTGGGGGTATGGATTTGGGGGTGCAAGCATGAGGGCATCTGGGGTGCAGAGCTCGGCGACGCCAGGTGCCCTCCCCCCGCTGGGCCCCCAGCCGCCTCTGCCTGCTGTGTCCTGCTGGCCTGGGGACCCCGCGGCAGCTCCACCCAGGCCCTGTGGGCTCAGCCAGGCCCCGCGAGGGGGGTCCCTTCCAAGCCGGTCCTTCCTCAGGTCCCCTCCCCAGCCTCGAGCACCGTGCGTGCGCGCCGCGTCTCCCCGCCCTGGCAGCAGCGCGAGGATCCCACACATTGGAGGGCCTTTAAAGCGCTGCTCCCGTCTGTGCACGTGTGCCTGTCGCTTCTGCTTGTGCCTGTGTGTGCCTGTGACCGCGTGTGTCCAGGCGTCTGCATGTGCACGTCCACGTGCAGGTGGCTTTGTGTGTCCACGTGTGTCTGTGTGTGTCTGCATCTGTTGTGTCATTTTCTGCATCTGTGTATCTGCATCTGTCTGTTTGGGCATCTGGGCTTGTGTACCTGTGTGTGTCTATCACGTGCTTGTTCGTGTGTGTGCAACGAAGGAGGCGATGGGAGGGACAAGCAGGAGAGCAAGGAGGGGGTGGGGCTGCCAAGAGGGGCAGGGGCCAGAGGGGGAGGAGAGGCTGCAGGGGGAGGGGAGGCTGGGGGAGGGGACAGGAGGGGAGGGGAGGCTGGAGGGGAGGGGAGGCAGGGGAGGCTGGAGAGGGAGAGGGGCAGGAGGAGGGGAGGCTGAGGGGGAGGGGAGGCTGGAGGGGAAGGGGAGGCTGGGACAGAGGGGAGGCAGGAGGGGGAGGGGAGGCTCCAGGGGGAGGGGGCAGGAGGGGAGGGGAGGCTGGAGGGGGAGGGGAGGCAGGGGAGGCTGGAGAGGGAGAGGGGCAGGAGGGGGGAGGCTGGAGGGGGAAGGGAGACTGCAGGGGGAGGGGGCAGGAGGGGAGGCTGCAGGGGGAGGGGAGGCCGTCTGCAGCCCCAGGGCTGTGCCATGTCCTTCAGAGCTTCTCACACCCCCTCTGGCTTCTAGCCCAGATAATGAACACTGTCGTTGTCATCCATTTTCAAGATGAGGAAATGAGGCACAGGCTACCCAGCTGGCACAAGGAGAAGCCAGGATTTGAGACAGCTGTTCTCACTCCAGTCCACATCCTTCCCTGGGGCAAAAAATGTGTCCCCTTGGTACACCCCCGTGTCATGACCCCATTCTGTGGATGAAGACACCAAGGGTCAGGGGAGACCCTGCCTTGTTCAGAATCGTGCAACTGGTAAGGAGCGGGGCTGGAACTAGACATCCCTGCAGAAGCCCCAACCTGGCACCCCGTGCAGCCAGCCAGCCCCAGCTCGGGCCGCGCGGCCTCTCTGGGCTTGGCCGTCCCCACAGAACGAAGCCTGCCCCTGGGTCCTGCCCTGGAGAGAGGGCCCGGGGCCTGCGAGGGAAGGAGGCCCTGCGCCCGGTGGGCACAGGGGCTGCTCCCAGCTGGAGTCTGTCCCACTTTAGAATCCCCTCGGGCGCCTGGTATTACGTGAAAACCCCACGTGAGCCCGACGCGTGCCCCCTGAGGAGGCAGCGCAGGAGCCCACGTCTCCATGGCAACGGCGGGCCGTGCCGGGGGTCGGTGCCAGCGCTGTTTCAGGCCCATGGAAACAGACAACTTCGGCGTTTGCTGCAAACGGTACGGAAGGATGCGCGTGGCAGAGGCAGGGTCTCGGCCCCGGTCAGGGAAGCCGAGCTCGCAGGGGCGCCGCGTCCGTCCATCTGCACGCGTGTTCGGGCCTCGGCTGTGGCCGGGTCCTTTAACTCAAAGTTGGAGACCTCTGACCCCAGGCCGCGGCCTGGAGGGAGAGGCCAGGCTGGTCCCCACGCAGGCCTTGAAAATGGAAAGAACTGGAAACGCAAGCAGCTCTGGGTAACGGATGCCATCCGCCAGGTGACGTGTGATGTCAGAAGCGGGACGTGACCGTGGCCAGCGGCAGTCTATGTGGACCGTGCGTGGCCGGTGGTGCAGCTGGGAGAACGAAGACCGGCGCGCAGGTGCTGGCCCCACACAGGTGGCTGCCCGGCTCCACCCACCCCACCGCTGTAATAAGCCGCTTTAGGTGTCTCTTTTCTTACCTGCACCTGCCTCCCTCGCTGGGTGCCCGGAGGACATGCCGCCCTGCGCTGCTGCCCCCAGCCAGCCTCAGGTGTGCACACCTGCATGTTCACTATTGCACCTGTGCACGCCTGCATGCACGCTCACACACCTTTGCACCTGTGCACACCTGCATACACGCTCACACACGCTCGCACATTGGCACGCCTGCATGCACTCACACACTCGCACTTCCCCAGGCCAGGAGCAGGTGGCCCTGCCCAGGCGTGCTGGCTGCAGCCCACCAGCAGATGGACGCGCAGGGCCCAGCCTGGCAAGGGGCCCGAGGTGCATGACTCTCCACCTGGCCACGTCTGGGCGTCTGCCCCGCTCCTTGGAAAGCCTCCCAGCTTCCCCTGCAGGGCAGGCCCCTGGCCACCTTGTCTCCGAGGGCCAGGAGTCGCTGACCCTCAATGTCTCCCCAGCACAGCAGCTGGCATGGCCAAGCTGCTCTCAGGACAGGCCCCCACCGCACCTGCACACCCGAGGGGTACTTCACACCCCACGCCATGGGGCAGTGCTGCAGCTCTGAGGGGGCCAGTGACCTTCTGGGGTCCTCCTGGCCTGGGGTGGCTTGAGAGCTGGCCTCCAGGGAAGCCCCCTGCCCTGCCGGAACACCCTGGGACTGTCTCTAGGGTCTGCGGCAGTCTTCGGTTCCCAGGAAGGGGCGTGGGGGCACCCCAGGTCGAGCACGGGAAGCCCTGGACAAGTGGGTGCACCTGAGCCTTCCAGGGAGGGGTGGTCCTGGGGAGAGGAGACCCTGGAGGGTCCTGGAGAGGGCCCAGGCGTTCTGCAGGGGAGTGGCGAGCGCAGGGCTGGACGATGCCTGGTGGCCCGGGGGACGCTGGGCATGCGGCGCAGGGGGGGTGGTGGTGTGGGGGCAGGTGTCGAGCCGGCTGGGTGGGGCTGGGAGGTGGGCCCTGCATGTTTCGAGCCTGAGGTTCTGCAGGGCCACGCGCCACGCTCGCCTCTGCCCTCACCGCCTCTCTCTGGCCTGAGCGTGGGCCCAGGGGGCAGAGCTGGCGCCTCTGGGTCCAGGCCCGACCCGTGCCCGGGCGGGCTCGGCGCCGCGGCCTCTGCCTGGCTGGGGGAGGGGCTGGGGACCAGAGCAAGCGCTCCCCCTCAGGCCTCTCCAGAGAGAACACGCCCACCTGGCCTTCGCGAGCCCCTCCCAGCCCGCAGCACGTAAAGAACCAAAACCTCCCAAAACCTCACTCTGAGCCCGTGACCCCAGCAGGCTCTTCAGGCCCCTTCCGTCCCTCGATGCTTCACGGACGTGGACGCAGGGGGCAGGCCTCTTGCAGGCTGTGAGTGATAATAGCCTTTGTCTCTGACAGGTGCAGCAGTTTGATATTATTGATGAATTCCAAAAAGAAATAGAGGATTGTGTTAGTTAACTGATCTTCTCCTCTGGGCATATTGGATTATATTGGATTCTTAGGTTTCCTTGATTGATTATGTAAACCTCTTGTGCCACAGGGCGCTGAGTCCCCGCCCCTTGGTGGGTGGCACGCACAGATAAAAGGCATGGCAGAGGACAGACTCGAGGGTTTTTAATGTTGGGGTTTTGATGTTGGAGTTTGCTGCTGAAGTCTTAAGCTGGAGCCTCAGGAAGTAAGCACAGAGAGGAAAGAGAAGCCAGTTCCAGGAAGGAAGGAATCCTGAACCCAGAGAGGAGCAAGCCCTGGAAGGGAGGAGCCCGGGGAGCCTGAGCCTGGCAGACGTCGGCAGCCATCCTGCTCCAACATGAGGGAAAAGACTTTGGTGAGGGAAGTAACCTATGCTTTATAGCCTGGTAACTGTAAGCTCCTACCCCAAATAAACACCCTTTATAAAAAACCGACCGGTTTCTGGTATTTTGCATCAGCACCTCTTTGGCTGACTAATGCACAGGGGTAAATCCTCAGAGCCTGGCAGTTCTTGGTAACTCCTTAGCCCCAGTGTCAGCTGTGCCTACCAGTGTGCTGCCCACTTGGGAACTGCGTGTGCATCTGTGTGTGTGCATCAGCACGTGGCATCGGTGTGCATCGGCGTGTGTGCATTGGCACTTGTGCATCAGTGTGCATCTGTGTGTGCATCAGCACGTGGCATCGGTGTGCATCGGTGTGTGCGTTGGCACTTGTGCATCAGTGTGCATCTGTGTGTGCATCAGCACGTGGCATCGGTGTGCATCGGCGTGTGCGTTGGCACTTGTGCATCAGTGTGCATCTGTGTGTGCATCAGCACGTGGCATCGGTGTGCATCGGCGTGTGTGCATTGGCACTTGTGCATCAGTGTGCATCTGTGTGTGCATCAGCACGTGGCATCGGTGTGCATCGGCGTGTGCGTTGGCACTTGTGCATCAGTGTGCATCTGTGTGTGTGCATCAGCACGTGGCATCAGTGTGCACTGGCACTTGTGCATCTGTGTGTGTGCATCAGCACGTGGCATCAGTGTGCACTGGCACTTGTGCATCAGTGTGCATCGGCGTGCACATCAGCATATGTGCACTGGTGTGTGCATCTGCGTGTGTGCATCATCCTGTGCGTCAGCATGTGTGCATCCACGCCCCTTGCCCCCGAGTCCCACGGCGGTGGTATCAGAGGCCCAGGTGGCGCTGCACGCCCAGTGGCGACACCAGGGAGGAGCCGACTGTATGGGGTAGGCGGGAGCGGCCGCCCCCTCGCCCCAGGGTGGTTATTTCAAGCTGTTCTCGCGCTTCAACCACGAGCACGGCCTGGAGTAAAAGGCAGCCGCAAGAGGCGTCCACGGAGAACGCCCCTGTCGGGAAGTCGGGCCTCTTGTTCCTTGCCCAGCAGGGTCCGAGGCCCCCTGGAGCTCCTGGCCAGTGGCTTTGCTGAGCCTCCGCCTGGTGGTCCCTGCAGCCCCGCGGCCCACCCCTGCCCTGTCCGGGGCACGTCGCACTTGACCTCTGTGGACTGAGGATGGGCACAGCGGGGCCGGGCTTACAGGTGTCTCCGTGTGACCACAGCCCACCGAGGCCCTCGGGGCAGGGGGCGCGGGGTGTCTCTTCACCTGGGACACACCACGCAGGCTCTGGGCAGCAGCTGTCAGCAGAGGGAAGCGCCGGGCGTGGCGCTGGCTCCTTCCCAGGCCTGCGCGGCCGAGAGCTGGGAAACGGCACCGCTGGCCCCGGGCCCCTTCCCCGCCTGGGCAGCCTCCGCCTCCGCCGACCCCCTTTTCTCCGGGCACTGGGGCAGGTGGGCTTCCCCATTTCTCAGGGTCGCGCCGGCAGGGCGCGCCTAGGTGCTGAAGAGACCCTCGACCCTCATTCTGCAAAGACGGCCCCACAGGGGCACCGCTTTCTGGGGACGCCCCCCACCCGCCCCCAAGTCCTTCTCAGGCTCAGTGAAGAACCCCCATCAGTGTGGGGCTCGCCTCGGTGTGGGGGGCCCCCTGGTGTCCTTGAGGGTCACTCCCTGGACTCAGGGAAGCAGCCGGGGGTCTACCTTGGATTGCGCTCAGCCCCCCACCTCAAGACAGCAGGAGGCCACCCGCCCCCCACACACACTCAGCGGCTGGAAGGGGCGAGGGCCCCCGCCTCTAACCCACGCCCCCCATTCCCCATGGGCACCGCCGCCCCTCCCCAGCCACCTCCCCGCCCCTACCCTCCACCTCGGCCCCCCACCTGCTCCTCCCGTCACCCTGCGGCTGCAGAGCAGGGGCCACTCTGCCCGGGGGGCCTGCGCTGGGGCAAAGCTGCCGCCCCCACGTGGGCACCAGGCAGCCGCAGAGGCCGGCTGTGACTCGCGCTCATGGGCACATGCGGCAGCGGGGCCCTGCAGTGGCCAGCGCGGGGCCAGGGGGGTAGGCCCGGGCACGGCGTGGGAGCCCCCGTGGCCTCCGTGCCGAGGGGAGCCCAGCAGCTCGTGACCCTCAACCTGACCTGGGCCGAGCAGAGCTGCCGCCTGCCTCTGCGGGAAGTCAGCCCTCGGGGAAGCACCGAGCCCCCGTGGGCCCATCCGGAGCCCGGGGCCCGGGGCCCAGGCAGGGAGGCCTGATGACAGTCCATGTCTGCGCAGACCAGGGGTGCCCCGTGGAGGGGCGGGACAGAGGGGCCTGCGCCTGGGCCAGGCAGGGGCGGGGCCACCAGCCCAGCCCGGCCGCTGTCCTCCTACTGTCCTGAGGTGGCTGCTGCCCAGTGGGTCTGACCGCCCCCACCACCTGCCCTCCCACCAGGCCTGCTGCTCTGGCCCCATCCCTGCCCCCTCCCTCGTCCCCTCAGAGCGGGAGCCAGGCAGTTTGGGAGTGAGCGGTGGATGCGGCCGGCGCACAGTCAGGCCCTGGTAAGCGGCGAGCCCAGCTCGCCCCCGGCCCTGCCCGGCACGCTGTGGCCTCAACGGTGGCCTACTCGCTCTGCCACCCGAACCTGGTCCTCCCGTGGCCGCCCCCCGGTGTCCTGCCCACGGCCTGGGCCGCAGTGACCCCTGGGCAGGTTGGTCCTGGCTGCGGGGGCAGCTGCCCCAGCCTGGAGCCCCTCCCCTGGCTCAGTCACTGCCAAGCTTGGTTGGCCGAGGCCTGGCCAGGCTGGCATGGGCGCTGGCCGGCGGCTTGACCGCCTCACCCCTGCTCGGGGGGCCCTGCAGCTGCACGCCGGGCGCACAGCTGCTCTAATTGCCCCCTCGCGCTCCTTCCGAGGGTAATGGCCCAGCAGCGGAAGGGCGGACCCCTCATCAAAAGCCGCCCGTCAGACGCGCCGGCGCTGCGGGGGGCGGCGCTGCGGGGGCGGCACGGGCTCTGGGGTGCTCGGTTTCCTGGGCGACGGTCTCTCAGGCTCCAGAGGTCCAGCTCCGACCCAGGGGCTCGAGGGCAGGGTCTCCGGCTCCCAGAGGCTCCAGGCGATCCTCAGTGTCCCCTGGCTGTGGCCGCGCCCCCGCTCGCCCTGTCCCCCCGTGGCTGCTCCCGTCTGTCTGTCCGCCTGGCTCTCCCCGTCATAGGCGGCCTCAGCCATCGGATCGGCCCAGCTCCACCTCGCCCGCCTCCCTCGGCAGCTGGGGTGAGGACGTGGTGTGTCTTTGGGGCGCACTCCCACCCTACGCGGAGCGCCTGGGGGGGCTCTGGCCCTACGAGCTGCTCCAGGACCACCTGCAGCCTCCTGCAGACCCCTGCGCAGCCACACGGCTCCCCTGCAGGGCGCGCCCCGCCCCCTGACCCCCGCCCCCTGACCCCGGCCCCCTGCGCAGCCACACGGCTCCCCTGCAGGGCATGCCCCGCCCCTCTGACCCCCGCCCCCTCTGACCCCCGACCCCTGACCCCCACCCCCTGCGCAGCCACACGGCTCCCCTGCAGGGCATGCCCCGCCCCTCTGACCCCTGCCCCCTCTGACCCCCGACCCCTGACCCCCACCCCCTGCGCAGCCACACGGCTCCCCTGCAGGGCGCGCCCCACCGCTCTGACCCCCAACCCCTCTGACCCACGACCCCTGCGTGGCCACATGGCTCCCCTGCAGGGGCACAGGCCGACCCCTCTGATCCCTGCCCCCTCTGACACTTGGCCTCTCTGGGCCCCGTGCCTTCTGGATCCTGACCCCCATGACCCCTGACCCCTGTGACCCCTGACCATCTGGCCCTGCCTTTGCTGGGGCTTCCCGTGACTACGGGGATTGGCCAGTCCTGGGGTCAAATGCCAGCCTGACCCCCACCACATGTATTTGGGGCATTTCTGTGTCCCCAGGACAGGGCCCCACCATGGGCAGCCCGCACAGGTGACAAGGACCCTCTCGGCTCCTCTCCTGACGCTCTCCCCACCCCCTCGACGTCAAGCCCCCTGCCCTCCCCTGGCTCAACCCCGAGGCTTCTATGGGGCCGCTGCCCACCACCCCCACCCAAATGCTGCTGGCAGGATGAGGGGCCGCTCCGCACGTCCGGCATGGGGCTCCAGCCGAGGGGCCGCGCCGAAGCCGCAAGGACAGACCCGGGAGCCGCCAGCTGGCCAGAGGCTTTATTCCATGCTGGGACCAAAGAGCCCTCAACAGAGCTTTTCTCTACCATTCCGCCTAAGGAAATCACGAGCACAGCTTAAAATAAAAACAGAAGGGCTGCGCCTGGCCTCCTGCTCTCTGATCCGGCTTCCTGAGAAGCAAAGTCCCAGAAATCAGAGCCACATTCTGCGTCTAAAAATCCCCGGCTCGGCGAGGGCCTGGCGCAGCGGGGGCCTGGGGGCGGCTCGGCCTCGGGGAGGGGGCGTGGAGCGGGCGGCACCCTGTGGCCTGGGCGACCCCGCCTGCAGGAAAGGCCCACAGGGACCCTGGCGGGGTGGGGGGCGGCAGAGCCGGGCGGGGAGGCGTCTTCTTTCAGAGCCAGCGTCCGCTTTGCGGCTGCGGAGGGCAGCTCTCTCCAGAGGGTCCGGCGTCCCCTCGAAAGGCGCTCCCTGGACGGCAGGACAGGCCGCGCCCCGGCCGCCTCACAGGGCATATGCTGCCCAGTAGACGACGTTGACGGCCACGAAGGCGGCGGGGAACACGGCGCGGGCGTACACGTCGATGGTGTCGGCGTCGAGGGGCTTGAGCAGCGCGCGGAGGCCGCCCTGACCCCGCGCCTCCCCCGTCTCCACCGCCACCGACCTGTAGGGGCCCAGGAGGCGCCCGGGGACGCGGCCCGGCCGCCTGGACGCGGCCAGCTCCTGGGTGACGCCGGCCGCGGAGAGCGAGAAGAGCACGATGGCGGTCTTCACGTCGCTCTGCGGGGGGCGGGGGCTGAGCGTCCACCCGCCCTGCGCACCCAGCTCGCGCGCCCAGCTCCGTCCCTCGTGCCCCCGGGCGCGACCGCGACCCGAGAGGGGTCCCCGCGGCGCCGCGGGCTGCGCGGCCTCACCTGGGCCCTGCGCGCAGCCGCCTTGGCCTCGGCCTTCTGCTTCTTCCTGTGGTCGGCGTTGAAGTGGGCGAAGGCGTACTCCACCAGCGCCGCGAAGACGAAGACGTAGCAGATCCAGAAGTACACGTCCAGCGCCTTGATGGCCGACGCCCGCGGGAGCGACGAGCGCGCGCTCACCATCAGCGTCGTCATGGTCAGCACAGTGGTGATCCCTGCGCGAGAGCGGCGGTGCAGCCCCCAGCCCCCGCCCCCGGGCGGAGCCGCCTCCAGTGGGCAGGGTTTCCCCGGCCCCCTACCCACGTACCCCGGCCCCCTCCCCATGTAACCCCCTGGACCCCTCCCCGAATCTCCCGGCCTCCTCCCTGTACCTCCTGGCCCCCTCCCCACATCCTCAGACACCCTTTGCATACCCCCAGCCCCTTCCCCATATACTCCCCCAGCCCCCTCCCTGCATGCCCCGGCCCCGCATCCCCCAGCCCCCTCCCCTCATGCCCTGGCTGCCCTCCTCATGTACCACAGCCCCCTCTGCATCCCCCGGCCCCCTCCCCGCATTCCCCGGCCCCTCCCCTCATCCCCCGGCCCCCTCCCTGCACACCCCGCGCCCTCGCGCGTACCCAGGGACACCCTGGCAGGCACCGCGGCCTGACTGATCCAGAAGGACACCCAGGACATGGCCACCAGCAGGACGGACGGCATGTAGGACTGGATGATGTAGACGCCGCGGTTCCTCCGCAGGCAGAAGCGCAGGCTGAGCCGCGGGAACTGGCCGGCTGCGGGCGGTGCGTGAGCCCAGGGCCTGCCACCCCACCCGTGCCCGCCCCACACGCCCGTGCCATCCCCCTGCAGCGGGCCGACCCCCCACACCACGGGGGGCTCGGGGCCTCCAGGGCGGGGGTCCCCAGGCGCAGGCTGGCCTGAGAAGGAGGCCGCCCGGGAAGATTCCGGCACTGCCCTGGCCTCAGTGCACTGAGCTGCCAGGGCGGGCAGCCCAGCCTCCTCCCACGGATCCGCCATGCCCAAGCGCAACCCAGCGCGGGACGGGGCAGCAGGAGCGCGGGGGGGCAGGCTCCTGAGCCCGGCTTGGAGTAAGGGCCCTGGAAATGACCTGCGCCCACTCGCTCCCCCGCCCCCGCTCGCTGCTGGCTCCCGGGAGGGGGCCGGGGTCCAAGGAAAACGCCGGAGAGCCTGGCGCAGCCTCACCGCCCGGAGCCCTCCCGCAGGGGCAGCCTGAGCCACAGGGCCAGCTCCCCCACAAAGGGCCCCGAAAGCCAGCGCCGGGCTCCCCGGGAGAGGCGGTACCCGACTTGACGTTGGTCAGCTCTGTGGTGAAGCGGTAGCTGGTGATGGTAAACTGCGCCAGCTGCAGCCTGTCCAGCCCGTGGATCTGCGCCTGGCTCTCCGACCAGTAGTAGACGATGTCCTCGGCCGAGTAGCCATCTGCAGGGGCCCAAGATGGCCGCGGCTGGGCAGCAGCGCTCCGTGCCCGGCAGCCCCCAGACCCCCCAGCAGGGCACCCTTGGGCTGCGCATCTGGGGAGGGTCCCCTCCAGGAGACGACACTGGACCAGGCCTGGAGCTCAGGGCAGGGGCCTGGGCCAGGAGTGTGGACAGAAGCGCGGGTCCTGCTGCCGGGGGACCCCAGGGGCGGCCACGGCTGGACCAACAGGCAGATGCAGCTGCCCGGGTGGGCGCTGACGGGGAGGGGCCCGACCCTCCAAGCCCTCCGGCCCCCTCTCTCCCTGCCCAGGCCTCTCTCTCCAGAGCAGGCCCCGTCCCAGACGTGCCCTTGTGCCCGGAGCTGGGCCAGGCTGGACGCGGACGACGCAGGCCTGAGTCCACTGCCCTTCCTCGCCAAGGCGCTAGGAAGCCCCACCCCAGCCGCGGAACTCACAGCTCTCCAGGTCCAGCATGCACTCCTGCTCATCCATGGGGTACTTGGCCAGGTCCATGTCACAGGCCACCGTGGAGGTGATGCTGCCCGACAAGACACCACTTAGCTCCACGGGCCCCGCTCCAGGTCGGAGGGGCCACCCAGGGACCCGGAGAGGCCGGGGGTTGGGCTGCCATTCGGGCTTTGTTTGCAAGTTGTCAGGCACCTGGGAAAACCCTGCACACCAGGATCAACTCTACAGATATTTTTAAGTCTTTCTTTAGAAAGAACTGGATTTCATTCATTTTCTTCATTCTTCGAAATGCTGGACTCTGCCTAAATCAGTTCCTACAAGGGTAGATGACAGCCAAGCTCCCAGGGCCAGACCCCAAGGTACATCCTCTATGGCTCCCTTGATGGGCCTCATGGGAACAGGGCTCAGTCTCTACAGGTCCCCCTAATGGGCTGTGCGGGAACAAGGCTCAGTGTCTAGGTGCCCCCTGATGGGCACGTGGGAACAGGGCTCAGTCTCTACAGGTCCCCAACAGGCTACATGGGAACAAGTCTCAGTGTCTATGTGATCACTCTGACAGGCCATGTGGGAATGAAGCTCAGTCTCTATGGGTCCCCTGATGGGCTGCATGGGAACGAGGCTCACTCTTTATGGCTACCCCCAATGGGCCGCATGGGAATGAGGGTCAGTCACTACAGGTCCCCCTGACAGGCTGCAGGGGAATAAAGCTCAGTCTCTATGGGTCCCCCTAATTGCCTGTGTGGGAACAAGGTTCAGTGTCTAGGTGCCCCCCTGATGGGCCACATAGGAACAGGGCTCAGGCTCTACAGGTCCCTGACAGGCTGTGAGGGAACAAGGCTCAGTCTCTATGGGCTCCCCTGACAAACCACACGGGAACGAGGCTCAGTCCCTACGGGTCCCCGACAGGCTGCAAGGGAACGAGGCTCAGTCTCCATGACTCCCCCTGACAGCCCTGCAGGAACGAGGCTCAGTCTTTATGGCTCCCCCTGATGTACCATGTGGGAACGGGGCTCAGTCTCCATGGCTCCCCTGACGGCCCTGCGGGAATGAGTGGTCGTGGGGTGATGGAAATGTCTTGGAACGAGACAGCGATGGCCGCCCAGCGCTGTGGACGCACGCGTGCCCCCGGGTGTGCTCGGAAGCCGCGCACCTGACGTCAGCGCGCCCCACCTTACTTTTCAAGGGCACCCTGCACCCGGAGGCCACGCTGCCGGCTTCCAGTTGGCAACACGGGAACCGAGGTCCCACCAGCAGCTGTGGCTGCCGTGAGCCCACAGCAGCACCGCGGCCTCTACCCGGCCCCCGCTCCCGGCAGAGACCCCAGGGCCTTCCGTGCTCGAGGCCCCGGGCCGGGGCCACTCACCGGATGCTGTAGAGCACGACGCCATCGGGCTGCAGGCGGATGAGCTTGTTCTCCACCGTGACGTCGTGGAACCAGGCGGACTTGGCGTTGACCAGGAAGGTGTCGGGCACCCACAGCCTGTCCACAAAGCGGCTGTCCAGCCCGAGCGTCTCGTTGGTGTGGTTGTAGGACAGCCGGCTGTCGCGCCAGCTCTGGTGCACGAACACGGTCATGGTGTACTCCTGCGGGCAGCGGGCGGGCGGTCAGGGCGCGCGCGGGCGGAGGGGCACGGCCGGGGGCGGCGCGGCCACCTACCATGTTCACCTCCGAGATGTGGTCGATGCTGGCCACCTCGAGGGCCAGGGCCACGTTCACGGGGGGCCCTGCGGGAGAGGGGCCGAGGGGCTGGTGGAAGGAGGGAGAGGCCGGGGACCCCGCCCGCTGCCCTCCACCAGGCCGCTGGCCAGAGTCGGGGGGACATCCCCCGCCCGGCCCGCCTCACCTCCGATGCCCGGCCGGAAGTTCCGGGCGTAGCCGTCCATCAGGCTGTCCAGATTGGGGAGCCAGGAGATCTCGAGGTTGGAGCCCACGTAGTCCCCGACGTCATTCACGGCCCTGCGGGGCAAGGCCACGTGTTCCACGGAGAGCAGGCGCAGGGCCGGGTACCTTCCCGGACAACACGCCGTCCGGGGCGCCAGCAGGGAGGCCACGGTGAGCGCCCACCTGCCAGGCCCTCCTGCTCGGTGTCTGCCCCCCGGGCTGAGCCCCCAGGCCCACTCGCCCGCTGCCAGCTGCCAGGGAGCGTCCTGCAGCAGGTGACCCGGGACAGAGATGCGACGCCCAAGGCCAGGGGCAGGCGCACGGCAGGCCTGGGCTCCTGCCCCTGCCTGCCCAGGCCTGGCCCCAGTTTCCCCGGCTGCTGAGCCTGACCCTGAGGTGACTGTGGCCGCACAAGTGGGCCGCAGGCAACACCGCTGGCACCCGTGCCTGCTGGACATGGAGGGGTGAAACCAGGGCGCCGGGGACCCCACACGCGGAGCTGCCAGAAGCACCGTGCCCCGACAGCGGCTCGTCCCACCTCTCCCTGCCCACCCTCCTCCCACCCACCTTCCTTCTGCACTCCCTCCACCCGTGCCCCTCCCCCAGCTCCCCTTCTCCCCCTCCCCTGCCCTGACCCCCTTCCACCCTCATCCCGACCCTCTTCCGAGGAGCCCCCGAGGATTCTGAGCAAAGGGCGGAATCCCACTTAGGATTCTGGAAGGAGGGTACATGGCACCGGGGGCAGAATTGAATTCAGGGGCTGCTGTGGGAGTCAGGAAGGCAGCGCTGAGTGGACTGGAGGGAGTGGTGGCTGGAGAGGACGGACACACGGACACAAGGAGAGGGGGGAGTTTGGGCTCAGGCTCCGGGGCTCCCGCAGCTGGAGGTGACAGACGGGGAGCCCTGCGGGGGCAGAGGGAGTGGCCCTGCTGAGTCTCCCCGTGGAGTTGGGCCTCTGCCGGCCTCCCTGCCTCCCGGTGCTCCTGCCGGGACCCCCACTCCTCTCCTCCAGGGGAGTTCTGGAGGCTTCTCAGGCCACCTGGGCTTGGGGCTGCTTCCTTCTGTCTGCCTGACACACACTGGCCTTTGAGGTGGTTATCTGAACCCGACGCTCTTTAGCAGGTGGGATTTGGACACCACGTTGGCCCGGCCCTCCGTCCAGGCGGGCAGGCCGTGGCCTGGGTCCCTCCCGGGGGAAGCTGAGGGGCTGGGCCGGGGTCGGTGCTTTGGTCGCAGAGTATTAAGTGGGATGAAAATAAGTGCTGCAGCCAGAGCACAATGAGAAAGGCAAATGGAGGTCACGCTCGAGGTCAGATCCAAAGGGATTTGGATTAGGCTTTATTTTTGGAGGAGCCCAGCTGCCGCCTCGTGCTGCAGTCAGCCTGCGATGACGCGGGCTTCGGGGGACACTGCCGTTCCGGGGTCCATCTCACACGTCCCAGGGTGGCGGTGTCCGCAGGCGCCTTCCCCCGGCCACCGGCCCCCTTGGCAAGGAGGCAAGGTCGGGGCTAAGCTCACCCGGAAGTGGCAGGACACCAGCGGGCCCCGTGGGGGCGAGAGGGGAGAGGGCTCCCTGCAGCAGATGGGACGGGCCCAGGGCCTGTGCCCTCCAAGGCCCCCCTTTTTTCATGGGGTGCAGATGTGCAGGGCCCGGGGAGTGGCGGGGCAGGGCCCAGGGTTGGGGCAAGTGGACGGGGGGAGCTGAGAGTCATCACCGGGTCCAGACTCCGCTCCGACTCGGGGCTCAGGGTCCCGGGCACACGGGCACCGGGAAACCCCCAGCCCCCCTCGGGCCGCCCCTGTGTGTTACGAGGCCCCCTCCCACTGCCGGCCTCCAGTGAGAAGCAAACCCACCCCCGCCACCTCTCTGTCCTGGGGGAAGGGAAGGGAAGGTGGCTGCAGCCGAGGGAGGGAGGGGTCCCTCCTCCACCCGTGGGCCCTTCCCCAGCCCCCGCGAGCCCACGGAGCCCTGGCAGGTAGCTTCAGCAGCAGAACGAGCTGCTCTGGCACCTCCGTTGCCAAGGCAAAGAGGAGCATGGGGAGAGCGCGCAGCGAGCTGGCAAGGCGGGAGCTGCGGGCTCGGCCCCCCCAGGAGGGAGAAGCCAGCCTCCTGGGAGGGCCACCCACTCGGGCGCACGGCTGACAAGCGCTGGGGCCCACGGTGCCTCTGGATCTTCAGCCACGGGGCAGGCGGGGCTTCGACTGCTCCCCCCAGACTGCGGCACCCCTCTTGGTCCCACCAAGCCTCTCCCGCCCGAAGCTGCTGGAATCTGCCCTAAGGAGTGACCGCCACACAGATGCCTCCTGTTTCAATTGTCCCCCTGTCCTCCCCACAATGGGGACTGGGGGCAGGGAGAGGAGGCCCAGAGGACGGCAGGACCCTGAGGGCCACTTTGGGGGGTTCGCCCAAGCCAAGTCAGGAGCAGGAGGCGAGCTGGACGCTGAGGTCAAGAGCACCCCGATGACAGGCTGCAACTGCAGCGAGATGGTGACCGTCTTCCGTCTTGGGGGGCTGTTGAAGCGCCTTCCTCCTCCCGAGGTGCCCGGCCCTCTCTCTGCAGGTCGGGCGCACGGCCCGGCCCGCGCAGGCACACAGGAGCGCAGCCCTTTGGCCAGCACCCTGGGGCCAGGTGCAGGTTGGAACTGAGAATTGTTCCGATTCTAGAAGGACGAGATGTGCGTATTCAGACTTGAGCAGGGAGAGCGGAGCATTTCGCATCGGGAGATGCATAAATAGGATGAGGAGAAGGAGCCTAGAGCAGTTCCCGGCTGGGTTTTGCCGCCTAGATTTGGGGCCAACATATGTGAAGGCTTGGGGATTCAGGAACTCTTTGGAGTCCAGACTCGCAGCTACGGATCCACAGTCCAAGCCTACGCTGACCCTGGCGCTTCCTGCGCAACCCCCGTGGCCTTGCCTGTTTCTCTGCCCTTCCTCTCCCTTGAAGCAGGAGGCCCCTGCGGGCAGGGCTGCCACGAGCTCCGGGCAGCGCCGGGGCTTCTGGCTGGGTCCTCGGCAGGGAAAGCTCGGCCCTCAGCCTTGTGTTGCGTTTGGCCTAGAGCCAAAACCCTGACCGACGAAGGGCCGTGGCTTCCGGTTCCTGGCAGTCTTAGACGTCCACTAGCTGCACAACCCCAGGGCCCAGAAGGCTGGCGGGGGTTTTCTCTGCTTTTTCCTGGCACTCGTGCACGGAGATGACTTTCAGAGGGAGTCCTCGTGGCCTCTCACAAACCCCTGGAAAAGCGGCCAGGCTCCGAGCCAGGGCCCTGGACACCCATTTCAGGTCCCCAGAGAAGAGGGGTGGGTTGCGGTCCGCAAAGGTCCCAGAAACCTCTTCCTTTTCTGAGGAGTCAGGGACCCCCGACCCCTGCCCAGGGGCGCCCGGCTGCCCCTCACGGCTCCCTTGGGATTCAGCCCCTGCGTTTGAACGGGCTGGGACAGGAGCCCCCGCGGGCTCTGCTCCCTCCGGCAAGGCGCAGCCTCCCCGCGCTCCTCCTGACCTCCCCCGGCTTCCTACCTCCAGCTCGGGCCCCGCCGAGCGCTCGGCTCGGCCCTGGAAGGGCAGCGGCCGGAGGGGGACCGGCCGCGGGCCGGGGAGAGCCGAGGACGCGCGACGCGAAGCCTGTGAACCCGGACTGGCGACGCCCCCGGCCCAGCCGCTCCGACGTCCCTCTGCGCCCGGCGGCGCCCGTTCAGCACCGGGCGGCGGACAGCGCCTCGGGCACGGCGGAGCCGCGTCTCCGCGCCCCGCGCCCGAACCGCTACAGCGCTTTGCGGGAAAGGGGCGCGCGGGGTGGGCGTCCGGGTGCCCGAGGCTCGCGCCCGGGTTCCGGAGGGTCCCGTAGCTAGGGCTCGGGCCGAAGAGGGACCCCCGAGGGGGCTGCCGGGGCGGGAGAGCTCGCCCCCGTCGCGCCCCCGCCCCGCGCCCCGCCCCGCGCCCCCGCCCCGCACCGCTCACCTGGAGCCGCGGGGCCGCTCGGAGCAGAGCAGGAGCAGCGCGGGCAGCAGCCGGGCCAGCGCGGCCATGGCCTCGGCGCGGGACGGGGCGGCGGCGCCGGGGGCGGCGGGCGCCGGCAAAGTTGCTTCGCGGGCGGCCGAGGCGGCGGCACAGGCGGGACGGGAGCGCGCGGCGCGGCGCGAGGGGGCGGCCGGAGAGCGCGGCCCGCCCCCCCGGCCCCGCCGCCCCGCGCGCCCCGCCCCCACCGGGCGCCCCGAACTCCCGCCCACCCGGGACGTGTGGGCGCGGCTCGTGGGCGCTGGCTGGAGCAGCGCGAGGGGCCGGGGCGAGGGCGGGCGGCGCCCCCGCTGTCCCCCCAAAGCAGCAGCTCCTCGGAAGCCTCGACCTCCTGGCCGCGGGGCCGAGGACGCCAAAGGGGCGCTGCCCCCCCCCCGGAAGCCGGGGTCGCCTGGGAAGCCGAGCGGCGCTTAGCTCCCCCCGCGGCGGAGCCCCGAGGGCCGCGGGTCTGCTGACGCCCCTCACCCCTGTGCCCCGCGGGGCCTCGGCTTCCGCACAGTGAGCAGCCACCCCTTCACCCCGAAGATGCGGGGCAGTAGGGGCCCCACGAGCTTCCATTCTAATTCTTTTGAATTAAAGTTCGGCAGCTTCCCCCCAAAAGCTGATCAGGCACGTGGTCAGCGCTGAGCGCCACGTGCTCTCGCCTGGTGTCGGCCGAGCACCCCCTGAACTTCTCCTTGGCCTGGTGCCCCCAAGCCCCTTGGGGCGCTGTCCCCTGCGGGCAGGGCCTGGGTGAGCCGTGCGGAAGGGGCTTTGCAGCTGGAGTGGCCGGCGCCGGGGGCCCCGCGGGCCCCTCTGGACGCTGCGCTCCTTTGGCCTGGAATCACCGGCCTCAAGCTCTCGCCTCAGCTGGGACGTGGGGCCTGCGCAGGAGGCTCTCGCTGGCCTTGGGGCTCGTCCGCTTGTGCGTCCTGCGAAGGCTGGTGGCGGAGCTCCAGGAGGGACCGCCGCCTGGCCCGAGCAGGAGCTGCAGTGGTCAGTGCTGGGGCTGAACTGTGTAACCCCCGGTCCGGTGAACAGGACCTGGCCAGGAAAGGGGGTCTCTGGAGGTGCGATCAGGGAAGATGGGGCCGCGGTGGAGCGGGTGGGCCCTGACCCCACGACAGGCGTCCTAAGAAGAGGGAGATTGGGGGACAGACAGACAGACACAGAGACGAAGGCAGACTGAAGTGAGGGGCCAGGACGTGCGAGCCCGGTCCGGTGCGGCTGCAGAGGGCGAGGGGCCTGGCCACGCCTGGTCTCAGGCTCCTGCCTGCAGAGAGGCGCTGCTGTGCCCGGGGCTGCCTGGTGGTCACTCTGTTAGGAAGCCCGGGGAAACCAGGACGGCCAGCAGCTTGTTTGATGGTCCCCACCAGAGCCTAAGTTTCCTGGGAGCAGCTCCGTCCTCGCCCTCGTGCTGCGGTGGCTCCAAGCCAGCGCGTGGCCTCCTGCCTGGGAAGCGAGCGCCGAGCCGGCCTGCGAGCCCCGGAACCGCGCTGCGACCTGGGGCGACTGAGGCGTCGGAAGCGCCTGAGAACTCCTGGGGCGTGCGGAGCCCTTGATTCAGCTAGCTCTGCCCGAACCAGCCTCCGCCGCTGTTTTCTTCTGTCTCTCCTTAGCTGTGGCTTGAAATTAATACGGAGCTTCTGCCCAGACCTGGACTAGGCGCAGGGCAGCCTCGGCAGGAGGGCGCCCCAGCCTCACCCGTCGTCTGGACTCGGGCGGGTTTCAACGCCGAGGACCCCAGAGCCACGGGAGACCCACTCTAGCTTCCGGGCCTTCTCCAGGACACCTGACCCGTTGACAGGCCAAAGCCAAAGGCCTCGTCTTCCCCAAGTCCACGAGTCTCCTTTCAGTTCTAGGTTGTCTAATTGGCCTTTCAGCTGGAATCCGAAGAATGATTTTCATTACTCCTTCTTCAAGGTTTGCAAAAACTGGTCCCTGGCCATTTCTCGCCCGATGTGTGGACACAAGCTCCTCCCGCCATCCTCGGCTCCACGGGGAGACGCTCTCGCTGCCCCAAAGGCCGAAAGTGGATTCAGGAGCCCCGGGCAGGACCCCGCCCCCTCTGGCCTGTGGGGTCTGCCTCCCCCGTGAAATGGAAACACTTTCTGTCCTCCCATCCAGAAGGCGGGCAGCGCTCCAGGAGGCCAGAGGTCGGGCCCTGGGTGCGGCTGCGCTCCCACCTGGCTGGGCCCTCCCGGAAGTCAATTGTCCTGGCCTCGTTTTCTTCCTTCACAAAATGAGAGGGTGAAAGGAGACCGTCACGTTCCTTGATCCCACGAGGCCACAGCTCTAAGTTCTGCTGGGAAGGGTCTCCGTTCCTTACTAACGACGCCAGATTGTTATCATGAAAAACAAGCCTGGAGAAGTCCCACCCAACATGTGTCATCCTAAATGATACTGCAGGGACAGATGCTGGACATTATGTATCCTGCCATAACCCTCTGAATGGACCGGGGGAGAGTGTAAACTACAATGTAAATTACAGTCCATGCTGTGCAGCAGTGCTCCAAAATGTATTCACCAAATGCAGTGAATGTGCCACAATGATGAAAGAGGTTGTTGTTGTGGGAGGCGTGGGGGGAGGGTGCATGGTATATGGGAACCTCTTATAGATATATATATTTTTTAAGACTTATTTTTTATTTCTCTCCGCGCGCCCCCCCCCCCCCCCCGTTGTCTGCTCTCTGAGTCCATTGGCTGCTCATTCTTCTGTGTCTGCTTGCACTCCTGTCAGCGGCACCTGGAATCTGTGTATCTTTGTTGCATCATCTTGCCTGGTCAGCTCTCCGTGTATGCCACACCACCTGGGCAGGCTGGACTTATCTTTGCACGGGGTGGCTCTCCTTGCAGGGTGCACTTTTTGCACGTGGGGCTCCCCTATGTGGAGGACACCCCTGCGTGGCACGGCACTCCTTGCGCGTATCAGCACTGCGCATGGGCCAGCTCACCACATGGGTCAGGAGGCCCTGGGTTTGAACCCTGGACCTCCCAAGTGGTAGGCGGACACCCTATCAGTTGAGCCAAATCCACTTCCCTCTTATATTTTTTAATGTAACATTTTTTGTCATCTACATATCTTCAAAATAATACAATTTTAAAAATAACTTTAAAAAAAAAGCCTGGAGGCTGCAGGTGCTCAGGTTACCCCTTCTCTGAAAAAGACTGGAGGTGGCCCCCCGTGACTCCACTCCTGCGGCTCTTTTGGGGAGAACCACATCCTCCACTGTGACCTTGGTGAAACTTTTAAAAAATCCATCCCAAGAGGTGCCTGCGAATGGGAGATGGACAGAGGTCCTGTCCAGAGAGCTCGAGCCGGGCAGCCCCCCGCTTCGGCGAGAGGACAGAGCGCGGGGTCCTGGCGCTGGGCCAGGGGGACGGTGATGTCCAGTTCGTCCCTCTGTGGCCCCCTTACTGCTTATTCGGCCCGAGAGGCCGCAGCTCCCGGCTTCGCTGGGCTGCGGCCTTCTCCGTTGCTCGTCAGGGCGCGGGGCCTTCTGCTCTCCCCATCTGGCGTGAGGAGGACACAGGCCTTTGGCCCCAGGAGGCACGGAAGCGCTGGCCCTCATCCTGGGGTGAGCCCTGGGAGCTGCCACTCCACGCTTCCCTGGCAGCCGGGCCGAGGCCGCTCTGCCAGTTGCTTTACCACCCAGCGCCACCCGCGGGCTCTCTGGCGCGACCTCTTGGCCAGCCTTGCCGGATGGCACCGAGTCCAGGGCTCGGGCCTCGAGCTGCCGGGATTCACGGCTGCGGCAGGACACCGCGGGGCGGGGGTGAGTCATCCGAGCGGGAGAGGAAACGGCTCTGGCTAAATTTAAACTCCCTGCCTGGTCTGTTTGCGAGGTGGTTGCTTATTTTCTTGGGAAAGCACGTGGAACAGAGAAAACGGCAGCGACCAGGGAACGCAGCAGCGCCACGCGGGCCGTCGCTCTGGGCGCTCCGAGGGAATGCGGCACCAAGCCAGCCGCCGCCCGCTTGGACAGCTGCCGCCTGGCATCAGGGCCCTGAGAGCCAGCAAACAACCCGACGTGGCCCCTGGACCCCTTTCCTTCTCTCCCTGAGCGAAGTGGCCTCCAGGCGCCATCTCCTGTTTAACGTGGAGAAGCCCGAACGCTGCGCTCAGATTTTATGTTTTTTAAAGTGGTGATTTGAATTCTTTCATAGGAGAGAAAACGTTAAACACAAATTAACATTCCTGACCAAAGGCTGCCCGTCAGGCGCCAGGAACGTTCTGCTTCTGATACGGGCTCGACTGAATTCCCAGGTGAACACCCCAGGGCACCGCAGCGCGGCCTGTGCCACGACGCACGGCCTCGCCTGGGCGTCCCGGGACAACGCCGCCCGTGGGCCCCTCGGGCTTTCCTCTGTCCAGGCCAGACACTGGGCCTTGGGGCGCATTTGCTGGGATGTCTTCCTGCCTGAGGTTTGAACTCGTGTGTTAAACTTCCTTGAGAAAGGCCGCTGTCCAGAGGAGCAGCCGTTCTCCACCAGTCACGGAACGCCGGCGGTGGCCAGGTGTCGGTCCAGGGGTGGGATCCAGATTCGAAAGGCCCTGCCGCGATGGGCCTCCTTGAAGTAGAAGGGGCAAGGGAGACAATAAATAAGTTTTCTTTTTTAAGACTTATTTATTTTCTCCCTTTTCTCTCCTCCCGCCCTGCTGTTTTTGCTGTCTGTGTTCTCTTCTCATTTTATCTCGTCTAGGATTCACCCGGATTCGATCCTGCAAACCTCTGATGGGGAGAGAGGTTCCCGGTCAATTGCATCACCTCAGTTCCTGGTCTCTGCTGCGCTTCACCTTGACTCTCTCCTTGTCTCTCTTTTGATGCGTCATCATCTTGCTGCGTGACTCACTTGTGTGGGGCGCTGGCTCACCACGCAGGCACACTTTCTCTTCTTCTTTTTCACCAGGAGGCGCCAGGGATTGAACCCAGGTCCTCCCATATGGCAGGCAGAAGCTCTATCACTTGAGCCACATCCGCTTGCCACTAAGTAAGTTTAAAAAGGAAGAGCCTTTCAAATGCGATATGTGCTGTGAAGGAATTTAAGCAGGATAAGACAGTGAAGGGTGAGCGTGTTGAGGTGGGAGGCAGCTTTACACAGGGGAGCCAGGTAAGACCTCCTGTCAGGCAGCATTTAAGCTGAGACTTGACTCGCAGCCTATGCGTCAGGGAAAAAAAGAAAGGGAAAAAAGCCAGCTCCATCTAGAGCCACAGAGGCAGTCAGGTAGAGAACAGAATGTGCAAAGGCCCCGGGGCACGAATGGGCTGGCTTGTCCAAAGGGAAGTGAGGCCAGCGTGGCTGTGACGCAGGGAGGCAGCATGGAGAGAGGCCCGCGGGGGCTTCTATTTTTAATTGGCTCTACTGAGCTATGATTTTCATACAGTGAGAGGCACTAGTTATAGGTGTACAGTGTGAAGTTTCGGGATACACGTGTGTGGATAAGCCCCGCCAAGTCGTGGCATTGCACATTCCAGCCACCTCAGCGAGGTCCCCCGCCCCTTTCCAGCCTCCCCTCCCACCCCGCCCCAAAGTCTGCCCACTGTCACGACTTTCGCCTTTTCCGAACACACACCAGGGCACCACCCGGGCTGAAGGTGGAGTGGGCAGCCTCTCAGGTGACCCCCCCGGCCCTACCTCCTGGTGGAATTCCCTCCCCTTGCAAGTGCTCTGCACCCAGCAAATGGCCCTAAGGACAGAAAATGTCAAAAGGGACAGGGCGTCTGAGATTGGCACATAAAGACTTGGGCTCACTGACATCTGCTACTGCGATGACGCCAATGCCAGGTGGGGGCTGACAGAGGAGCTGAGGTCAATCTCCAGCAGCCAAAGCAGCACTGCAGCCTGCCAGCCACCGCCCCAGCTGAATCTTGAGGTGACACGCCGACCGCTGCTCCCCAAGGCCTCAACCCACAAAAACTGCGAGGTCATGAATGTCTGAAGCCACTCAGCCCTGGGGTAGTTTGTTATGCAGCAGTGGGCGACTAACACAGCCGCCTCCTGGGGACTTGGTCCACTTAGCAGAGCACTTTTGAGGCTCATGCACACTGTTGCGTGCCATCAGTGTACTCTTTATTGCTAGTAGCTTTCCATCGTATGAGCAGCCCATGGTTTAACTGTCATCTCTTGATGGACGTGCGGGTTGCATCATGCTTGGCTATGATGAAAAAAACTGTTTTGAACATTGAAGCGCAAGTCTGTGTGTGGACACGTTTTCAATTCTTTTGCGTGAATGCCTGGGCATGGGATTGCTGCACCGTCTGAGGAATGCGTGTTTCCAGAGCCCCAGTGCCATTCTGTATCCCCACCAGCTGTTGCTGGGTGTCGTTGCCTGCAGTTGGTGGAGCGAGGCCTTTTGATGTTGGCCACTGGGTGGGCAGGGGGAGGTAAACCCACCTGTGTCTTCCTGTGACTACTGACGCTGAGCACCTGTTCATGAGCTTACCGTGTGCGTTAGTGAATGCTCGTTCAACTCTTTTGCCAACTAAGAAGAAATGTGGTTTCTGCTCTTCCTGGTGAGTTGTGGGGCCTTTCTGTACCCGATGCACGCCTGTCCCCATGTCTGTGGCTCATGTCCTCCTTGGCTTGCATCTCGGAAGAGCCCAGGTCTTCGGTCTTGACGAAATCCATGTGATCAATTCCCCTTTATGGTTCATGTCCGGCCCCACCGTGGCCTGGGCACGTCCCCATGTGGCAGGCTGGGCAGCCGCAGCAGTCTCCTGGTCGTTTGCTCCTGCTCCAGGATCGCTGTCCTTGGCTGCCTGCACCAAATTCACTCCCCACTCCATCACAGCCAGGGGCAGAAGCTTGCCTTCCTTTAGTTCTTTGTAGATTTTTATTTTTATTTTATTTTTAAGGGGTACCAGGATTGAACCCAATACCTCATACACGTGAAGCATGAGTTCAGCCACTGAGCTACGCCTGCTCTTGTAGGTGTTTAAATAACTGTGCTGAGATACAATTCGCATACCATGATATTGCTTTCACTTTGGAAAGTTCTAGGTTGTCAGCATGCTCTCTTCTTTCGGTATTTTCAAGGTTGCAAGGCACCACATGACCGTCTGCTGACGTTCTTTCTTGCCCTGTGAAATATGTGTTTCTTCTCTGGTTGTTTTTAAGAATTTCTCTTTATTACTCATTTTCATCAAATCGATTATCATGTGTGTTGGTGTGATTTTCTTTATATTTATTCTGCTTGAGGTTTGTTTGACTTCTTGGATCTTCACATTTGTAAGAGATGGGGATCAGTTTAGTTTTCACATAAAGGTAATATAAAGCAGGAAGAAGAAAATATTAATTAATGTAACCTGGCAGCCTACTGCCTCAGTCTCCCAATCCCCAGTTAAGCAGGAACAAAGGAAACCAACTTAAGCCAGTCCTATAGCCAGAAAATAAAAAGGATGCACAAGAAAGGGCTAAGTCAATACCCAATCAGCACTAAATTCCATTCCTTATTTGTCAAAAGGATCAGGTAAAAGCCAAAACAGTTGGAAGGTAATGGGGGAAACTGTTAATCTTAAACTGGGGGACTTGCGCGGCTAAATCAGGCCTCTCGGGCAGGCTGTAACCTCTGAAGTATCCATCTATGGATAAACCGAGGAAGGGCTTGCGTGCTAGGCTTAGGGGTATAAATTATACCACTTTCCTTTGTTTGGGGCAGCAGCCACATGTTCTGTTTGTGCGCCCATTCTTGTAAGATTGAGAATAAATTCTTTTCTTCTCCACAATCAGCGAGACTTCTTTTCTTCCAGAAGATTTCTTTCTTAAAGGTTCAAGTTTGGAAATTTCCAGGCACTTTGGCAGTGAGTTTTCACCCTCCTGTATTGACAGAGCCCAGGTCAGGACACCACTTCTTTTTTTTTTTTTTGCCTGAGATGAGTTTTGTACATATGCTTTTTTTTTTTTTAAAGATTTATTTATTTTATTTCTCTCCTCTTCACCCCACCCCACCTCAGTTGTCTGTTCTGTGTCTATTTGCTGTGTCTTCTTTTGTCCGCTTCTGTTGTTGTCAGCGGCACGGGAATCTGTGTCTCTTTTTGTTGCATCATCTTGCTGTGTCAGCTCTCCGTGTGTGCAGCACCATTCCTGGGCAGGCTGCACTTTCTTTCGCACTGGGCAGCTCTCCTTACAGGTGCACTCCTTGCGTGTGGGGCTCCCCTGCGCGGGGGACACCCGCACACGAGAACAGCAGTTGGAGCCGGCTGTTGGGAAGTTGTAGGGACACCTTGAAACCTACGTGTGCATCCCCCCACCCTCCCAGACACAGGCGCTTCCCACAGCCTGCGTCGTTGCACCAGCCACCGCTCCCCCAGCTTCCTACTGGTGGCAATCTCACCAGCGGGCCACCGTCTTGTGCAAATGATCTACTTGCTGCTGGGACGGGCTCCCCGTTGCCGGCCGGCCGGTCAGGGACCTGGGTCCCAAGCCCATCTTGCTGTCTGCGCTCAGACCACGCTGGTGCCAACTCTGCTGATCTGGGTCCTCTGGAAAGCAGACCTCGAGGCAGCAGTGGGAGTGCAAAAGTGGAACTGGGCTGGGAAGACCTTTAGGCCCCAGCACTGATCTGACACCTGTGAAAGGAAAGTGGGAGGAAGCGGGCTCGGGCAGGGAGAACCTGACTGCAGTGTCAGAGTGACCAAGTTTCAGCCAGCCCAATGGAGCAGAGGCTGCCCGGGAGAGGAGCCCTCTGTCGCAGATTTGGCCAGACCCCGGTGCCCCTGTCAAGCTCAGCCACTGGGGGCATTCCCAGAAGGACACTGTCCAGATCCCTAAGGCATGGCAGCTAAGTACAGCCTGCTCAGCTGGACATGAGCTCTTTCCTGAAAGGAGCTCTGAGGGGCTCCCTCCGTGGCTGCTGCCACTGTTTTCAGAATAATAATTTGGCACCCTGGCACCCTTCAAAGGTGGCCAGTGAGGGCTTTACTTTTTAAAAACGAGCTCATGGATACTACCATGTTTGACGTGTGTAAAGTCACTGCAGTTACTTCTTTTGATGCTCAAATTATCTTGGGTTTGACCAGTGGGAGCCCTTTCAGAATGGCTAATGAGTCATTCTGACACAATTCTAGATTCTGTGAGTTTCCTTTCTTCCTGGTACGATAAGAGGCTCCAGGATCTGAAAGCACGTTTTCTGCCTCAGATTTGGAATCAATCATTTTTCAATGATCGCAGAGTGGCGACTCCTACTCTCTGGCTCGTTGGTCTTACCAGGTCAGCTAATAGGGAGGTGAAGATGGTCAACCACCACACCAGGGAGCCGAAAGTGCCTACAACTGTAAGCAGAGGAATTGCATCCAGCATCCATGGGGGATCTAAGCCCCCTCTTGATCTAGAGGTGGAGGGGACATCGTCATCCCAGGGTCCACAGAATGAAGGAATAAAATATGGACTAGAGTGGACTTACTGGTATTCTACTATAGAACTATTGTGACGAGTAATAGAAGAAATTTTAGCATGAGGTGGAGGAAGTGGCCACAGTAGTTGCCGAGGGCAGGGAGAGGGACGAAGAGATGTGATGTGGGGGCATTTTTGGGATTTTGAGTTGTCCTTAATGATATTGCAGGGTCAGATGCTGGACTTTATATATCCTGCCATAACCCACTGAATGTACTGGGGGAGAGTGCAAACCAGAAGGTAAGCTATTATCCATGTAGTGCAGCAGTGCCCAAAAATGTGTTCACGGAGTGCGAGGAGTGTGCCGCAACGATAAAGGAGGTTGTTGGTGTGGGAGGAATGGGGTGGGGGGATGGGGGTATACAGGAACCTCTTATATTTTTTAGTGTAACAGTTTTTTTGTGATGTATATATCTTCAAAAAAATACAATTTACAAAAATGATGTGGTGGGGGGTAGGGAGTGGGTTATATGGGAATGTCTTATGTTTCTTGTTTATTTTTTTTTGTCTTTATTTTTTTAATGTTACATTAAAATACCCCATATACATAAAATACCCCATATACCCTCCACCCCCCTCTCCTCACTCCTCCCCCCATAACAACAACCCCCTCCATCATCATGAGTCATTCATTGCACTGGGTGAATTTTTATGTTTTTTAATGTAACAGTCCTTGTGATCTATTAACTTTAATTTTAAAAAATTTAAAACAAAAAACAAAAAACTACAATTTCGTTTAGTGGGGACTTGCATGCATGGACCACGATCTGGGCTAGGAGTGCTCCTTGCTACTGGATTGGTGATTGTTTCCAGGCCACTGCAGTCGAGGAGAACTTTTTGCAATGATGGACATTTTAAACATCTGCAATGCCTGAAACGGTAGCCACTAGCCACACGGAGTTATTGAACATTTGAAATATGGCTACTCCAAGGAATGAAATTTTAAATTTCATTTTATTTTATTTAAATAGCAACATGTGGGCAGTGGTTACCTGGCTAGACAGTGACGTTCTAGGTCTTTTCCATGAGCAGAGCTAAGAAATACTTTTTCTTTGGGGGGGAGGTGCTCTTTCATTAGAGAAGTTGTGGGTTTACAGAAAGATCTAAGTACATTTTTAGAAGAGAAAATGATCATTAATTCATGCTATTTCCCATTCAAACCCAGGAGTACAGGGTTCTTACTTCTTATTTTATATTTTTATGCCTTTTTCAAAATATTGCTTCCTAATAATACCGTAATTACTTATTTGCTTTCATCTACTTCATATTATAATTCCAGAATATCAATATTATTACTAAGACCAGGATTATCCTGAACAATTTATGATTTACTTGCAGTTCGTTTTGTCCTTTGGATATAGTCCATTAGACACATACAGTGAAATCACGGGGCTTTAAATTCACTTGGAATCATCTTTTTCTGCATGCTTAAGCTCCAACTTGACATATAGTTAGATTCACTTGTTTCATTCTGCTTTCAATTTTTAGAAATTATTTTTTCTATTTTGATGTATTTTTGGTTTTATAATTACACATAGTTCCAAAGCCAAATGTGCAATGCAGTTAGAAAAGTCTAGTTTCTATTCCTGTCTCCTCCAGCCCATGCTTGGTAACCATTTTTATGTTGCTGTTTAATGTAAGAAAATATAAAGGTATATTCCTACTGTCCTCTGCCCCCTCTTACATAACAGACTAAACCTGCTGTTCTGCATCTCGATTTTTCCATTTAACAACATGCCCTGGAAACCACTCCACAGCAAAATACAGAGGCAGCCCTCGCGCCCCTCGCAGCGGCGCAGGTCCTCGGCCGGCTCGGGGCGGGCGCGGCGGGCGCGGCGGGCTCCCTCCCCGGCTCTCCTTCCCTGCGGAACCCCAAGTGCACAGTCGCTAACAGAAGCGTCAGAGACGCGCTTTAGCATCTTCGGGGCTGCTTAGGCGGGGAGACGTCCATAAGCACATCGCCCAACTATCAAAGCCTAGAGTTCCGGAGAGGCCCTCGTGCAGGCGCAACCACGGGGAGGCGAGGGCAGGAGCGAAGCCCGCCACTCGGCGCGTCCCTCGGAGGTTGCCGCGCGCCGGGCCTGTCGCGGGGTCTCGGCTCTGGCGCCCCCCGATAAAACCAAGGACCTCCGGGCCCCGCTGTGCCACAGGAGCCGCTGGCCAAACCTGGGGAGTGGCCGGCAGGGCCGGCGGCTGAAGGGCTCGGGGCTCGGCCGGCGCAGGGGGTGCGCCCCCTTACACCTGCGCCGGGGGCCCGCTGGACAGTGGGCGGCGGAGAGGGACCATCTCGCCCCGCACCCCCACGTCGCCGCTGCAGCCACAGAAACCGCCGCGGGCCAGGCAGGGCAGGCAGTGAGAGAAGGCGGCCAGCGCAACGGGCGAGAAAGCGGACCCTGGGCCTCCGGGAGGGCAGCTGGGGCTGTGGAGAATGCGGCGGGGCCGCTCCCACTCAGCCCCAGGCCCGCGCGGCCGCGGGACCCGGGCGCGCTGTCCCGGCGCCTCCCTTTTCAAAAGGGACGCGCGAGACCCCCGTTTTAAAGGGGTGCGGGCCCTCGGGGCTGGTGGCCCAACTCCAGGCCCCTCCAGCCTCAGCCCTGGGACGCTCGGGCCGCCCCCAGGGCCCTCAGCTCCGCCTCCGCCTCCCGACCCGCCCCGAGCCCGCGCGCGGGGCCCAGGAGCCCGCGGCCGCCAAGGACAGCGCCTCCTCGCGGGCTGGGGGAAGGCGGCCGCGCCTGCGCCTGCGCAGGAGGCGCGGCTCCGTTGGGACGAGCCATCTGGCCGAGCAGGGGAGCACGCGCCTGCGCAAGGCTCCTCCCGCCGCGATGGAGCCTTCGGTTGCCACGGGCGACCCCAGCAAACAGCGCCAGCCGCGGCGGCCCCGAGGAACCGCCGCCGAGAGGCCGTCACCTTCCCCGGGCCGCCGAGGGGCCCCACCTGCCAGGAGCTGCTGCTGAGGGGCTTCTCGGCTGGGAAGCCGGCGCCGCCCGGACCCCCAAGAGGTGGGTGGGTCGGACGCGGCCAGGGCTGCGAGCTCGTCCGCCCGGGAACCTGCTGTCGCCTGGGTGGCTGTGGCCGCCCTCGGCCACTGGAATCGCACGCCTCGGCCGCAGAATTTCTGCAAGAGCAATAACTTTGTGAATGCAATTTGCGTCCCCTAGTTCCGTGCAGGGACCCCTGGGCAGGGTGCAGCTTCGGATCAGGCTTCTGCTCCTGGTTTTGAAGCCGATGTTGCAATGTTGTTTTAACATTTATGAAAACGTTGAACAAAACCTGACGGTAAGGTTGGCTTGTAAAATCTGGGGCCCTTGAGTGTCTGAGGAGAGGAAAGGGAAAGGATTACTTGTAATCGCAAAGTCATTCAAATTTGACTCTAAAATGTTTAATTTTTTTTGTTTGAAGTGGGTGAGCCTCTAGTATTATGCTTCCCATAAAATAGCATTCATTTTAGCTGCATGAATTTATTTATTTCTTTAACACACGTTTCTTGGACATCTACTATGAGCCAGGAACTGAAGTGGGCAGGTTCAGGTGCCCACAGCTTTAAAAGAAGTCCCGAGTGTGTATTCTCTGCGTACACATGGTGCATCAATTCATGCCTACTGTTTAAAGACTGTTTAAAGACTGGTCATCAAGAGAGCAAGCCTCCGGGGCCACCGCCTAAGTCAAGAAGTGGAACCTCATCAGCACTCCAAGGTCACCCCCTTCTTGGCAGCCACAGACCCCTCCCTCCGAGGATGGGCTGACTTTTATGAAAATTAGTTTCCTTTAAACTAATTTTCTTCAGTTTTACCATCTATGTATGTGATCCTAAATAATATAGGTTTTTTTTTAGTGATTTTAAACTTTATATGAATGGAATAATACTCTAAAAAATGTTTTTTTTTTAATTTTTAATCAATCCCAAACTTACACAAAAGGAAATGGTGCTGCACTGAAAAGTTTCCTTTTCCTAAGCCACTTGAGAGTGAGTTGCTTACACAAAGCTCTAATACCCCTGCCCCCAAATACCAAATGTGTTTCCTACAAAGAAGGAAGTTCTCCAACACAACTGTAGTACAACCATCAAAGACGGAGATTAACACGGGCACGTCACTGCCATTCAAGCGTTCACCATTGTCCTAATGATGCCTTCTGGTGCCTAAGACCCGCCTGTGATCACACGTTGCGCTGTGTTGTCCTGTCTCTTGGAGTCCTTCAGCCCGGAACGTTCCTCGGTTTTCCTTGGCTTTCATAATCTGACACCTTTGAAGGTTATAGGCAGGTCATTTTGTAGAAATTTTCCTCCATTTGGATTTCTCCTCTGTTTCTGATGATTCCTGTTGTGCATCTCTGCCAGGGACATCACAGAGGTGGCGCTGGCTCTGCTCGCTCCGTCCTGTCAGGTGGCTCCAGGCAGTTTGTCACAGTATAGCTGATGTTCATTTCCAGCGCTCCATCAAGAGCACAGCTGCCAGGCTTCTCCACTGGGAGGTTCCTTGTTGCAGCAGTGGGACATTGTTTATGAATTCCAAAACTAGATATTGGATTATGTTTGTAAACTGGTCTGTTCCTCTGGGCATATTAAATTGCATTGGAGTCAGTGGTTTCACTTTTACTCAAATTATGATCAGGGCTTTGATTGGGCAACATTATTAGGATGTTGAGTCCCTGCCCCCTTGGTGGTTGGGGACTCACAGAGAAAAGACATGGCAGAAGACAGAGTGCAAAGTTTTGATATTGGAGCCCTGGGAAGTAAACACACAGAGAAGCAGATACAGGAGGAAAAAGAGAAGGAAAAAAGGCCCCATTAGATACAGCAGAGGCTCCAGGAAGAGAGATGAGCTGTTGGCATGAGAGTCTACAGCTGGCCTTGTGGACAGAGCAGAGCAGCTGAGCCTGGAGAGGAGCAAGCCCCAGGGAGAGAGAGGAGCCGTACCCCAGCCTACAGCTGAGATGGGAAGAAGCTGGGACCTGAGCCCTAAGAGGAAGAGGAAGTCTGAACCCCGGCAGACGTCAGCACCCATCTTGCTCCAACACAAGGCAACAGACTTTGGTGAGGGAAGTAACTTACGCTTTATGGCCTGGTAACTGTAAGTTTCTATACCAAATAAAGACCCTTTATAAAGCCAACAGATTTCTGGTATTTTGCATCAGCACCCCCTTGGCTAATATACTTGTTTTCCCTTTTAATTAACGATTATATTGGGCAGGTACCTTGGGACTATGTAATATGCCGTTCTTCCCCAGCCTGTGCTCACAGGTGGATCCCTGCTTCATCCCGTTTGGGCTCTGATGCCCAACACTGGACTGCCTGCCCCCGGTAGGGATGCCATCCTCCCACCTGGGTTCTGACTCTCCACTCTGGGCCACACCCCCACGCATAAGCATTTGCTTCACCCTGCCAGCTTCTGACACCCCACTCTGGCCAGTCAGACCCTGCTGCATCTGCCCAGCCTGGAACACCTATTTTGAGAGTAAAGAGGAGGGGAAGAGGGAAACAGATTTGGCTCAACTGATAGAGCATCCATCTACCATATAGGAGGTAGAAGGTTCAAACCCAGGGCCTCCTGACCTGTGTGGTGAGCTGGCCCACGCACAGGACTGATGCACGCAAGGGTGTCCCCCACGTAGGGGAGCCCTATGTGCAAGGAGTGTGCCTCTCATGGAGAGCCACCCCACGTGAAAAAAGCGCAGCCTGCCCAGGAGTGACATCGCACACACAGAGAGCTGAGAGCTGACGCAGCAAGATGGTGCAACAAAAAAAGAGACAGGTTCCCAGTGCTGCTGACGATAATGGAAGCAGACACAGAAGAACACACAGCGAATGGACACAGAGAGCAGACAATGGAGGGGAGGGGAGAGAAATAAATAAAAAATAAATCTATTTAAAAGGGGGGGAGGGGAAGAGGAAAAGCTACGTATGTTCCTTTGTGTCTTGCCTCCTCCTTCACAGTTCCGTTCAGGAGATTCACGCACTTGGTTCATCCATCTCTGGTGCCTTGTCGCCTTCCATTGTGTGAAGCGGCCATTCCCCGTGGATGACCACTGGAGTTGTTTCCAGCACCGCCACTGTTACGAACACCACTGACGTCACCTGTGTTTAGTTGTAAGAGTTCTGTAGGTTTCTCTCAGAAGAGGAATTGCTGAGGCAGAGGTGGTGGGGGCAGAACAGTGACCCTCCCCCAAGATGCCCACATCCCAACCCTTGGAGCCTCTGGCTATGTTCGTCATATAGCAAAAGGGAATTAAATTTGTGGATGGAATTAAGGATGCTAATCAAATGACTTCAGGATGGGGAGATTAACCTGGATTATCCCGATGGGCCCAACGGCATCATAAGGGTCCTTTAAGAGGAAGGAGGGCGGCAGAAGAGAGAAAAACAGACAGAGGAAGTGAGAAAGACTCAGCAGGTGTTGCTAACTTTGAAGGTAGAAGAATCGAGACTTGAGCCAAGGGAAGCATGTTGGCCTACCAGAAGCTGGAAAAGGCAAGAAAAGGGATTTTTCCAGAGAGTTTCCAGAAAGGAACAGAGCCCTGACAACACCTTGATTTGGGGCTTCTGCCATCCAGAACTCTAAGATAATAAATTTGTGTTGTTTGAAGCCACTAAGTGTGTGGGAGTTTGTTACAGCAGCAGTTAGAAAATTAATACAGAGAACATGTATATTTTCAACTTTACCAGGTGTTATTAGTCAGCCAAAGGGGTGCTCATGCAAAGTACCAGAAATGGGTTGGTTTTTATAAAGTATTTATTTGGGGTGGGAGCTTGTAGATACCAGGCCATAAAGCATAAGTTACTTCCCTCACCAAAGTCTATTTCCATGTGTTGGAGCAAGATGGCTGCCGACGCCTGCTGGGGTTCAGGCTTCCTGGGTTCCTCCCTTCCAGGGTCTTGCTTCTGTTTCAGTTCAAGGTTCCTTCCTGGGGCTTGCTTCTCTTTCCTCTGTGAGCTGACTTCCCAGGGCTCCAGCTTAAGACTTCAGCATCAAACTCCAACATCAAAACTCCAACATCAAAAAACCCTCCACTCTGCCCTTTGCCATGTCTTTTATCTGTGCCCTAATGACGTGGCGCAATCAAAGCCCCAATCATACCTCAATCATGCCCAGGTACAGACAAGATTACAAACATAATCCAATATCTGTTTTTGTAATTCATAACCATATCAAACTCTATAGCGGGTAATGCCAGACTCTTTTCCAAGTGGTTGTCCCAGTTTTCATTCCCACTTTTAGTGTGTGAATGCCATCCACATCTCTGCCAGAGCCTGGTATTGTCAGGCTTCTAATGTTTTAGCAAGATTGATGTTTATATAATGATATCCCACTGTGGTTTAAATTTGCATTTCCCTAATTACAAATGAGATTCAGCACCTCTTCTTGGTTTGTTAGAAGTGTGACTCTATAATATCATCCAAACCAGGATACTTTTAGAGCTAAAGGGAACACTGTCCCTACTAATGCCAGAAAAAGAGGCATGAACTGGGACAGGCTGACAAACTGGACACAAGGCTGCCCCATTTATTATCCACTTAAAAGTCCTTTATTGTAAATAAAGTGCCTGTTAAAGACTTGTGCCCATTTTGCTATTTGGCTGTCTCTCTTTATTGATTTACTGATATTCTGCACACAATCTTCATGGTAAATCCTTGTCAGTTATGTGTTGTAATTATCTTCTACTTCGTAGCTTTTCTTCACCCCTCTACGGTATCATGTGGACGAAAGTTTTTCATTTTAATGTAGGCGACTCCTCCAGATTTCCCTTCCTGATGAATGTTTTTGGTGTCTCTTTTAAGAAACCCTGAGGCCGTGAAGGCCCCTCCCCCACAAAAAAAAATTGTACGAGAGTGTGGTGACTTGGAACATGTACCCAAGAACGCCGCGTTCTCCACCTGTTCCTGAACCCAGGGTCGAGAGGACCTTCTGACGAGGTTACTTCAGCTAAGGTGTGGCCCAGCGGAATCAGGGTGGGTGGGTCTTATGCTGTCACTGGAGCTTCATAGAGAAGCCACAGAGAGAAGCCATGGGAAGAAGCCAGAACCTGGACAGAAAGGAGACGATGCCGCCGAGGGCACTGCCTGACCCCGAGCTCGCTGGCCAGCCAGAGGGCCCTGCGGCCGGGGCCGCCCGCCGCCCGCCTCAAACCAGCGCCGGTCAGTCCCGGTTGTTAAGCCAACTGCGGTATTTGTGTCAGCAGCTGGGGAGCCCAACAGTCTTGCTTTCAGAGCTTGCTGATCAGGTGGAACTGATTCTGGGGGTGATGCTCTCAGCATGTTGCCTGAGAGGTCGGTCCCCCCAGTGCTCGGCAACTCCATTTTGTACTATGTGCTGGCAGTGCTCGTGGGACCTCTGGCCCTCTAGCCTGTTCCATAGTGCTGTTTGTCCCTGTCATAGCCCCAGACTGTCCTAATTTTATAACTTTATAACAAATACTGATACATGGTCGGTCACCCCTGCCCCTCTGATTTTCTTCGCACTTGTCTTAGCTATTCCTTTCCCTTTGGTCCTCCACACACATTTTAGAATTCACCGGTTAAGTGTCCCCATCTCCCTCCCTCGCACAAATGCACACGCTGTGACTCCAGCAGGGCTTTTAGTGAACCGACAGACCAACCTGGAGACCCGGCGTCTTGGCAACGCTGAGTCCTCGAACATGCAGCTCCTTTTATTTTTATCTAGATCTCCTTTAAAGTTTCTCAGTGGGGTTTTATCATTTTCTCTGTAGACTTCTTCCTCATCTTTTGTTGTATTTATTCTTAGGTATTTTTAGATCTTTTTTTTTTTTTTGAAGTGCCGGGGGCCTCGTATGTAGGAAGCTGGTGTTCAACTACATTGGCTTCCCTGAGTGGGTTTTTAAGTTTGTTTTAAAAGATTTATCTATTTATTCGGCCCCCCCCCCGCTGTTTTTGTGCTCACTCTCTGCTCTCTGTGTCCATTCGCTGAGTGTTCTTTGTCTGCTTGTCTTCTCTTTAGGCGGCACCAGGACCTGATCCTGGGACCTTCCTGAGTGGGAGAGAGGCACTCTATCTTTTGCGCCACCTCAGCTCCCTGGTCTGCTATGGCTCTTATCGTCTCTCCTCTGTCTCCTTTTTTTCTTCTTCTTTTTATATATCCCCCCCTTTGCGGCTTTTTTTGCTTGCTGTCTGCTCTCTGTGTCCATTCGTTGTGCGTTCTTCTGTATATTTATTTATTTCGCCCTCCCCCCCTTGCTGCTTGCTTGCTGTCTGCTCTCTGTGTCCATTCGCTGCGTGCTCTTCTGTGTCTTCCCTTTCTGTTGCGTCACCTTGCTGAGTCGGCTCTCTGCAGCGCTTGCGGGCCAGCAGCACTCTGTGGCACCAAGGCAAGCGGCTCTCCACATGTGGGCAAGCCCGCCTTCACAAGGACGCCCCGGGACGCGAACCCACGGCCTCCCATATGGTAGACAGGAGCCCGACTGATTGAGCCACAGCCACTTCCCCTGTGTCTCTTTGTTGTGTCGTCTTTCTGCATCAGCTCTCTACACGGACCAGCACTCCTGCGCAGGCCAGCATGCCACGTGGGCCAGCTTGCCTTCACCAGGAGGCCCAGGGAATCAAACCCTGGACCTCCCATATGGTAGACGGGAGCCCAATCGCGTGAGCCACATCTGCTTCCCTTAAGTTTGTTTTGCTTGTTTGTTGTTGTTGTTGTTTTCAAGAGGCACCAGGAACCAAACCTGGGGCCTCCCATGTGCGAGGTGGGCATGCATTCACTTGAGCCACATCCACTCCCTTTATGTTTTTTAAAAAATATTTATTTTTTTATTTCTCTCCACCCCTCATTGTTTGAACTTGCTGTGTTTGCTTTCCTTGTTTCTTTAGGAGGCATCAGGAACTGAACCCTGGACCTCCAATATGGGAGGGAGGTGCCTAATCACTTGAGCCATCTCCATTCCCTGCTTTGCAGTATCTCTCTTATGTTTTTCCTCTTGTGTCTCTTGTTGAGTCATCCTGTTGCATCAGCTCGCCACAGCTGTCTGTTGTCAGCTCGCCATTCCACTCGTCCTCTCTAGGAGGCACCAGGAACCTCTGCTCCCTGCTTTGTTGTATCTCTCACTATGCTTTTCTCCTCATGTCTTTTGTTGTATCATCTTGTGTGTCAGCTTCCTGCACCTGCCTGTCGCCAGGTCGCTGTCTTCTTTAGGAGGCCCTGGGAACCAAACCACAGACCTCCTGTATAGTAGGCAGGAGCTCAACTGCTTGAGCCACATCTCCTTCCCCCCTTTATATCTTTTGATGTTAATGTAAATGGTAGTTTTTCAAAATCTTATCTTTTCATTATTCTTATAAATAGGACTAGGATCGATTTGTATTACTAATTTTATACTGTCTCAATTATTTTGATAATTTATCTGTATATTCTTTTGGATTTTCTATATACACATTATCTGAAAATCATGACTATGTTGTTTTCCTTCAGCTCCTTGTGGCTTGTCTTTCTTTCGTATCTGAGTGGTATGATGGGAGGAACTAGTAATACTGAGTGGAAGTACTTTTACTGAGCATCTTTAATGTTTTATGATTAAGGATGATATTTGCTGTAGGTTATTCTTTATTGTGATAAAATACACATAACAAATATAATTTTAACCATTTAAGTGGTTAATTCAGTGCCATTAAGTACTTAACAAATTTGTGTAATTCTCACCACTATTTCAGAATATTTTCATCATCCTAAGCAGAAACTCATATCCATTAGGCAATAATTCCCCATTCCCTCCTCCACCCACAACTGGTAATCACTATTCTGATTTCTTTTTTTTAAAGATTTATTTATTTTGATTTTGATTTATTTCTCTCCCCTTCCCCGTGCCACCCCCCACCCAGTTGTCTGCTCTCTGTGTCCATTTGCTGTGTGTTCTTCTTTGTCTGCTTGCATTCTTGTCAACGGCACTTGGAATCTATGTCTCCTTTCGTTGCGTCATCTTGCTGCGTCAGCTCTCCCTGTACGTGGCACCACCCTGGGCGGGCTGCACTTTTTTGCACTGGGTGGCTCTCCTTACAGGGTGCACTCCTTGAACGTGGAGCTCTCCTACGTGGGGGACACCCCTGCGTGGCCCGGCACTCCTTGTGCGCATCAGCACTGCGCATGGGCCAGCTCATCAGACTGGTCAGGGGACCCTGGGTTTATACCCTACACCTCCCATGTGGTAGGCGGACGCTCTATCCATTGAGACAAATCTGCTTCCCTGTTCTGATTTCTGTCTCTATGAATTTGTTTACTCTAAATATTTCATATAAGAGAAATCAAACAATAATTGTCTTTTTGTGTCAGCCTTATTTCACTCAACATAATGCCTTCAAGATTTATCCATGTGGAGTGCCGACACTGTGAGCAGGAGAATCGCATCCATCATCCATGTGGGATCTAAGCCCCTCTCAACATAGAGATGGAGTGGACATCACCATCCTAGCGCCCACAGAATGGAGGAATAAAATATTGATTACAGTGGACTTACTGATATTCTACTACAAAACTTTTGTGACTACTAATAGAAGAAATTGTATCATAGATGGAGAGAAAGTGGCCACAGTAGTTGCTGAGGGCAGGGAGTGGGAAGAAGAGATGTGATGAGGGGCATTTTTGGGACTTTGGAGTTGTCCTAAATGATATTGCAGGGTCAGATGCTGGACATTATATATCCTGCCATAACCCATTGAATGTACTGGGGGAGAGTGTGAACTACAGAATAAACTATTATCCACGTGGTGCAGCAGTGCTCCAAAATGTGTTCGCTGAGTGCAATGAGTGTGCCACAATGATGGGGGAGGTTGTTGGTATGGGAGGAGTGGGGTGGGGGCGTGGGGGGTATACAGGAACCTCATATGTTTTTTATAATGTAACCATTTTTGTGATGTATGTATCTTAAAAAAAATACAATTTACAAAATGGTGGGGATGGGGGAGTGGTGGGTGGGTTATATGGGAACCTCATGGTTTTTTAATGCAATGTTCTATGTAATCTATTAACTTTAATTTAAAAAAGTGTTATTTAAAAAAAAAAGGATTCATCCATGTTGTAGTGTGTACCAGCATTTCACTCTTTTATGACCGAATAACCTTCCATTGTATGGACATAACCACATTTTGTTTATACATTCATCTGTTGATGGACACTTGGGTTGCTTCCAACTTTTGGCTATTGTGAATAGTGCTGTGATGGACATTGGTGTACAAATATCTATCTGAGCCCCTGCTTTCAGTTCTTTTGTGTATAGACCTAGGAATGGAATTGCTGGGTCATATGGAAATTCTATATTTGACCTTCTGAGGAGCTGCCAAACTTTTCCACAGTAGAGGCACCAGTTTACATTCCTATCAACAGTGTAAAGGGTTTCCATTTCTCCACATCCTCCCCAACACTTCTTATTTTCTACTGTTTTAATAATAGCTGTCACAGTGGGTATGAAGTGGTAGCTCATTGTGGTTTTGATTTGCATTTCTCTAATGACTAATAACACTGCTTATTAGCCATTTTTATATCTTCTTTGGAGAAATGTTCTATTCAAGTCCTTTGTCCATTTTTTAAATTGGGTTGTCTTAAGTGATAGGAGTATTTATATTTTCTGGATATTAAACCCTTATCAATTATATTATTTCCAAATATTTTCTCCTATTCTATAGGTTGTCCTTTCATTTTCTTGATAATGTCCTTGATGCGTGAAAGTTTTTACTTTTGATGAGGTCTGATTTAACTCATTTTTAATTTCTTGCTTGTGCTTTTGTGTAAAATCTAAGAACCCATTTCCTAATAGAAGGTCCTGTAGATAGTCCCCTAAATATTCTTCTAAGATTTTGTAGTACAAGCTCTTGTATTTAGGTTGGTGAATCATTTTGCGTTAATGCTCATGTATGGTGAGAAGGGGTGGTCCAAATCCGTTCTTTTGCATGTGAATTTTCCAGTCGTCCCAGCACCATTTGTTGAAGAAATCATCTTTCCCCCACTGAATATATTTGACACCCTAGTCAAAAATTAATTGGCCGTGTCCGTGTAGGTTTTTGCTGAATCCCTAGGTCTGTTCTGTTGGTCTTTCTGTCTATCCTTACATCGATATCACGTTTTCATTACTGAAACTTCACGGTAAATTTTGAAGTCAGATGTACAAGTCCTCCAACTTTGCTCTTCTTTTTTTTTTTTTTTTTAAAGATTGATTTATTTATTTAATTTCCCCCCCTCCCCTGGTTGTCTGTTCTTGGTGTCTATTTGCTGCGTCGTTTCTTTATCCGCTTCTGTTGTCGTCAGCGGCATGAGAAGTGTGGGCGGCGCCATTCCTGGGCAGACTGCACTTTCTTTTCACACTGGGCGGCTCTCCTTACGGGGTGCACTCCTTGCGCGTGGGGCTCCCCCACACGGGGGACACCCTTGCGTGGCACGGCACTCCTTGCGCGCATCAGCACTGCGCATGGCCAGCTCCACACGGGTCAAGGAGGCCCGGGGTTTGAACCGCGGACCTCCCATATGGTAGACGGACGCCCTAACCACTGGGCCAAAGTCCGTTTCCCTGCTCTTCTTTATCAACATTGTTTTGGCTATTCAGGCCCCTTTGCAATTTCATATGAATTTGAGGATTGGTTTTTCCAAGTCTGCCAAAATGGTTGCTGACATTTTTATTTGAATCTGTAGATCACTTTAGGTAGTACTGACATCTTAACAACAGTAAGTCTGTCTTCCAAACCATGAACATGGGATGTGTTTGCATTTATTTAGGTCTTTTAAAATGACTTTCAGCAATATTTTGTAGTTTTCAATGTACAAGTCTTTCACTTCCTTAGTTAAATTTATTTCTAGGTATCTTATACTTTTATTTGCTATTGTAAATGGAATTGTTTTCTTGGTTCCCTTTTCAGATTGTTCATTATTGATGGATAGAACACAAACAATGTTTACATCTTGATCTTGTGCCCTGCAATTTTGCTGAATTTGTTTATTAGTTCTAGTAACTTTTTTCTGAATTCTTTGGGATTTTCTACATATAGGACCATGTCATCTGCAAATAGGGATAATTTCACTTCTTCCTTTTCAATTTGGATGCCTTTTATTTACTTCTTTTGTCTGGTTGCTTTACTAGGATTTCCAGTACAATGTTGAATAACAGTGGTAACCGTGGGCATTCTCGCCTTGCTCCTGATCTTAGAAGGAAAGCTTTCAGTCTTTCACCATCGAGTACGATGTCGGGCTGTGGATAAATGCCCCTTATGATGTTGGAAGGTTCACTTCTATTCCTAGTTTTCTTAGTACTTTTACCATGAAAGGTTGTTGGATCTTGCCAAATCCTTTTCTGCATCAATTCAGATGATCCTGTGGTTTTTTCCCTCCATTCTAGTAATGTGGTGTCTTACACTGATTGATTTTCTTATATTGAACCATCATTACATTCATGAATGAATCCCACTGGTTCATGGTGTGTAATCTTTTAACACACAGTCATGTTCAGCTTGTGTTTTCATTGGACTTTGGTGCTGGGGTGATCCTGGTCTCAGAGTTATCAGGAAGTGTCCCTTCCTGTCCTAGCCAAGGGCACTGATGTCAAGTATGAGAACTCCTTTTGCTTTTATAAAAGGAGTTCATTTGGTGGGAGGCTCACACAGGGCCCTAAACAGTCCAACTCAAAGTACAGTAAGAGGTACTTCCTCACCAAAATCTGTTGCCGTGTGTTGAAGCCAGATGGCGGGTTATTCTCTCCTCTTTTTTTCTTTTTTTTTTTAAGATTTATTATTTATTTATCTCCCCTTTCCCATCCCCCCTCCCAGTTGTCTGCTCTCTGTGTCCATTCCTTGTGTGTTCTTCTGTGTCCACTTGTATTCTTGTCAGCAGCACCTGGAATCTGGATCTTGTTTTGTTGCGTCATCTTGTTGTGTCAGTTCTCCGTGTGTGTGGCGCCATTCCTGGGCAGGCTGCACTTTTTTGCACGGAGCAGCTCTCCTTACGGGGTGCACTCCTTGTGTGTGGGGCTCCCCTACGTGGGGGGCACCCCTGTGGCAGGGCAGTCCTTGCACACATCAGCACTGCACGTGGGCCAGCTCATCACATGGGTCAGGAGGCCCTGGGGTTAAAATCTTGGACCTCCCATGTGGTAGGCAGACGCCCTATCCATTGGGCCAAATTCGTTTCCCAGTTTTCTCTCTCCTCTTAAGGCTCTGTGGGCCCAGCTTCTTCCAATCTCAGCTGTAGGCTGGAGGGCTTGTTTCTCTCTGGGCTCAGCTGCTCTGGTCTCTTCACAAAGTTTGCTGTAAACTATCAGGTGAATGGCTCATTTCTTTTTCTGGGGCTGCAGGATCAAAGCTGACAAATTCTCTCTTCAGTGTCTGTGGAGCTCTCTCTATTCCTCTGTGTATCTTTTTCTGTGTATTACTTCTGTGTTCTCCTTGAGTGAATGTCCGTTTATATAGCCTACCAAGGGGGCAGGGACTCATTCCTGCACCATGCCCTTCTGACATGGTGGATTCAAAGCCCTAATCTTAATCTAATCAAGCAGTGTAAAAGCCTTTGAATTTAATTCAGTCAAAGGGTATCGCATCCAGAGGAACAGACCAGTTTACAAACATAATCAACATCTCATTTTGTAATTCATAAATAATATCAAACTGCCACACCTCCTCTTCTGTTTTTTAGAAGAGTTTGAGAAAGAGTGGTGTTCATTTCTCTTTAAATGTTCAGGATAATTCAGCAGTAAAGCCATCCACTGCTTGACTTTTCTTTGTTGGGAAATTTTTTTTTATTACTCCATCTCCTTACTTGTTATAGGTTTGTTGAAATTTTCTTTTTTTTCTAGTCATTTTACATAATTTGTATGTTTCTAGGAATTTGTCTATTTTATCTAGGTTATCTAATTTGTTGGCATAAAATTGTCCATATTTTCTTATAATCCTTTATTTTTGTAAGGTCAGTGGTAATGTCTCCATTTTCATTCCTGTTTGTAGATATCTGTATCTTTTCTCCTTTTTACTTTGTCAGTCTCACTAAAGTTTTGTTGGTTTTATTGATTTTTCAAAGAACTAACTTTGGGTTTTGTTGATTCTCTGTTTCATTTATCTTTGCTCTAATTTTACTGTTTCCTTCCTTCTGCTAACTTTCGGTTTAGTTTGCTCTTCTTTTTCTGGTTCCTGAAGTTTTGAAATTAGGTTATTGATTTTGATCTTTTTTTTTTCATATAGGCATTTAGGACCATAAATTTCCCTCTGAACATTGCCTTCATTATATCCCATAAGTTTTAGTGTGTTGAGTTTTCATTTTCATACAACTCAATATTCTCTAATTTCCCTTGTGATTTTTGTCTTTAACCCATTGGCTGTTTAAGAATGTGCTGTTTCAGGCAGCGGACTTGGCCCAGCGGTTAGGGTGTCCGCCTACCACATGGGAGGTGCGTGGTTCAAACCCCAGGCCTCCTGACCTGTGTGGAGCTGGCCCACGCGCAATGCTGATGCGCGCAAGGAGTGCCGTGCCACGTAGGGGAGCCCCACGCACAAAGAGTGCGCCCCGTAAGGAGAGCTGCCCAGCGCGAAAGAAAGTGCAGCCTGCCCAGGAATGGCGCCGCCCACACGGAGAAATGACACAAGATGACGCAGCGAAAAGAAACACAGATTCCCGTGCCGCTAACAACAGAAGCAGACAAAGAAGACACAGCAAATAGACACAGAGGACCGGAGTGGGGGTGGAGGCGGGAGGGGAGAGAAATAAATAAATAAATCTTTAAAAAAAAAAAAGGAATGTGTTGTTTCATTTCTAAATTTTCCAGTTTTTCTTCTGTTGTTGAATCCTAGCCACATTCCATTATGGTCAGAGAAGATACTTTGTATGATTTCAATCATTTAAATTTATTAAGACTTGATTTTTAACCTAACATATGGTCTATCTGGAGAATGATCCATATGCACTTGAGATAAATGTGTATTCTGCTGTTTTGGGGTTTTATATATGTCCATATGAGTTCTCTGTATGTCTATTAGTTGCATTTGGTTCACAGTGTTGTTACAGTCCTCTTTTTCCTTATTGATCTTCTGTCTAGATGCTCTATCAGTTATTGAAAGTAGCTGTTTTTAAGTCTCCATCTATTATTTTATCATAAAATTATCTGTTTCTCCCTTCAAATATGTCAATTTTTGCTTGAAACATTTTGGGGTTCTATTTTTAGGATTGTTTATGTTTTTAATTGTTATATATTCTCAGTGTATTGAGCCATTTATAAATATATTATGTCCTTCTTTTGACTCATGTCATTTTTTTTTAGGAGGTCCTGGAGATTGAACTCAAGACCTCTGTATGGTTAGGCTAATGTGTCACCTCGGCCAGGTGATTGTGCCCAGTTGTTTGGTCAAGCAAGCACTACAAGGGCACATATGGGGAAGTGGACGTGGCTCAACTGACAGAGCATTTGCCCATCATCTGGGAGGATCCAGGGTTCAATATCTGGGGCCTCCTGACCCATGTGGTAAGCTGGCCCACACTCAGAGCTGCTGCAAAGCACAAGGCGTGCCATGCCATGCAGGGGCGCTCCCATGTGGGGGTGCCCCACACAAGGAGTGCACCCTGCAAAGAGAGCCACCCCATGTGAAAGCAAAAGCGCAGTCCGCCCAGGAGTTGTGCTGCAAACATGGAGAACTGACGCAGCAAGATGGCACAACAAAAAAGAGATGCAGTTTCCCAGTGCCACCAGACACAGAAGAACACCGAGTGAGTGGACACAGAGAGCAGACAATGGGGGGAGAGGGGAGATAAATAAATGAATGTTTTAAAAAAAAAGGGCATATATGGACTTTAGTCACAACTGACTTTACTGAAGTGGTAAATCATAGATAGCTGGTTATAATTACATCAGTCAGGGAGATTGCCATCAGCAATGAGTGACGCTTTTCCAATCAGTTGAATGCCTTAAAAGGGGAAGTGGGGGACGCAGACTTGGCCCAGTGGTTAGGGCATCTGTCTACCACATGGGAGGTCCACAGTTCAAACCCCGGGCCTCCTTGACCCGTGTGGAGCTGGCCCATGTGCAGTGCTGATGTGCGCAAGGAGTGCCGTGCCACACGGGGGTGTCCCCCACATAGGGGAGCCCCATGTGCGAGGAGTGCACCCAGTAAGGAGAGCCACCTAGGGCGAAAGAAAGTGCAGCCTGCCCAGGAATGGTGCCACACACACGGAGAGCTGACACAACAAGATGACGCTGCAAAAAGAAACAGATTCCCGTGCTGCTGACAACAACAGAAGTGAACAAAGAAGACGCAGCAAATAGACACAGAGAACAGACAACTAGGGCAAGAGGGGGAAGCGGAGAGAAATAAATAAAATAAATAAATCTTTAAAAAAAAAGGGGGGGGGGGGGAAGCGATTCCAGCATTGAGTGAGAATTTCCCAGCTCGTCTTTGGAAAGCCAACGTCTCCCAGAACTCATCAAGGACCTTCACTGGACTTTCATTGGAGCCCCTGGTTGCACCTGCCTGCGGAGCCTGGACTTGTGCATCCCACGGTCATGTGAGAGACTCTGATAAAATCGCATATTATTGACGGATATCTCTTGTTGATTCTGTTTCCCTAGAGAACCCTGACTGATACAACCTCATACATGTGAAGCAGGCGCTCAACCACTGAACTACACACGTTCCCCTGTACCTTTTTTTTAAAGATTTATTTTTATTCTACACACCCTCCCTTGCTGCCTGCGCTCACTCTCTGCTCTGTTTCCACTTGCTGCATGTTCTTTCATGTCTGCTTCTCTTCTCTTCTTGTCTCCTCTTTAAGAGGCACTGGGAACTGATCCTGGGACCTCCGACATGGGAGAGAGTAACTCAATTGCTCAAGCCACCTCAGCTCCCTGTTCTGCTGCGTCTCTCACTGTGTCCCCTCTGCATCTCCCTTCGTTGTGTCATCTGCCGTGCCAGCTCTCTGTGGCACGGGCCATCAGCTCTCAGGGGTGTGGGCCAGCTTGCCTCCACCAGGAAGCCCCAGGAAGCAAACCTGGGGACTCCCATATGGTAGATGGGAACCCAATCACTTGAGTCACATCCGCTTCCCTGTACCTTTTTTTTTTTAATTGAAAAACTTCGACACAGATCTTCTGTCTTAAGTTAATGCATAGGTAAAGTTTCCATGGAGATTTTTGCTTCATTTTCCAAGAAAACACAATATAATCTTTCATTTCCCTCAAGGAAAAAAAAATTGTCACTGTTAAGTATCTCCTGTTCTTTATGAGAGCTCTCCTGGTAATATTCTATTTCTTCCTGGGGTTTCTTCTCTACCCACTGATGAATTTATTTCTCAGGTTGGCAATAGCATTGAAATAAGCTCATAAATAGTTATTCTTTGCTGAAAAGAAAATGTCTTTATTCATGAGTAAGTACAGTGTTTATGTGTGGATATTGTATTTGAGTCAAAATACATGTTTTCTTTTACCTATTATCTATTTTAAATGATTCTAGGAAAACATAATGTTAGATTTTAATCAGTAAAGTCTAGCATTATTTGAGGGTCTTGAACCTTTTTTAATTAAAGTCTATTTTGTCTGACAATCGCATAGCCACCCCAGGACTCTTGTTTACTAGTTGTATGGAGTATATTTTCCACCCTTTTACTTTCAACCTCTTTGCATCTTTTAAAAATGTATTTTTTTTTTTAAAGATTTATTTATTTATTTAATTTCCCCCCCTCCCCTGGTGGTCTGTTCTTGGTGTCTGTTTGCTGCGTCTTGTTTCTTTGTCTGCTTCTGTTGTCAGCGGCTTTGTCCGCTTCTGTTGTCGTCAGCGGCACGGCAAGTGTGGGCAGCGCCATTCCTGGGCAGGCTGCACTTTCTTTTCACGCTGGGCGGCTTTCCTCACGGGCGCACTCCTTGCGCGTGGGGCTCCCCCACGCGGGGGACACCCTTGCGTGGCACGGCACTCCTTGCGCGCATCAGCACTGCGCATGGCCAGCTCCACACGGGTCAAGGAGGCCCGGGGTTTGAACCGCGGACCTCCCATGTGGTAGACGGACGCCCTAACCACTGGGCCAAAGTCCGTTTCCCTAAAAATGTATTTTTATATCAATGTTACAAGTTACTTGGTTAACATAGGATAATAACTACAATAACAATAATCTGCTTTAGTCAGCAGTTACACCCCTGTCATATTTGTTCATTCCTCAGTCTTGGGGGATTGGGGACGATGTCCACTCTGACAGCTTCAGGCTGAGAAGAGACATAGATTTCATGGGGCAGAGGGAAGGGCTTATTTTTTTTGGCAGTTGAAGATCCTCCTTGACGTTGGGATGGGGCTGGTCCATCATGATCATTTTGTTAGTTGTCCAGGACAATCCTGAGCAACTGGAGAGTGGGAGTTGGCTCATATCTGTTGGGTTTCGGTGCTCAACTGGCATAGGAACAATCCTAAGGCTTTAAATCTCTGAGAAATATACTTAACAGGTAAATTGAAAATTATAGGTTCAAATAAAAGAAGTGGAAGGTTTGTGATGAGGAAATTTATAAATGGGTATAACTATGTTATATTGGGGAAATAGCTTTTCATATATTCCCAGATACAGCCTGCCAAAGGGGTGTTGATTTCATGTGGCCGTGGCTTGCCTAGAGTGTCCAGACATCCTAGGGCCCTCAGGAGCACTTGAGGCTTTGTTTACTGTAGCAGTTTGTCAAGTCTGGCTGAGACCTGCATATGCGTCACCTCCAGAATGACCTCCTGACTCACTTTGAAATCTCTTAGCCATAAAAATTTTATTTAATATGTCCCTCTATTGATCAAGGTCTTTCTCCAAATGCATTGCTGATTAATGCTTGGGAATAATCCCTTGGTGCCAGGGAGGCTCATCCCTGGGAGTCTTCTTTGCATCCTTGTATCTCAAGTGAGTCTTTTGTAAACAGAAAATAGATGGGTCACTTTTTTAAAAAATCCAATCTGCCAATCTCTGCCTTTTGAAAGGAGAGTTTAATCCATTTTCATGTAGGGTAATTACTGATAAGGAAGGATTTACTTCTGCTATTAGCTATTTATTTTCTATATGTCTTATATGTTTTTTGTTCCTCAATTATTCCATTATCGCCTTTTTAAAAAACTTAGTTGCTTTTTTGTAGTGTACCATTTTGATTCCCTTCTTATCTTTTCTATGTATTTTTTTAGTTATTTTCTTAGGGATTACCATTATAATTCCAATTAACACCTTAACAACCTACTTTAAATAACACTAACTTAATTTCAGTAGTATACAAACAATCCACTCCTATACATCTCCTCCCCTCCCCCTTTATAATGTTATTGTTCCAGATTACATCTTTATATGTCGTATGCCCTTAACAGATTTTAATTATTGTTTTATATGTTTACTTTTCAAGTCATCTAAGGGGAAAAGTCATTACAAACCCAAAGTATCACAATACAGAATTTTATATTTACCTATATAGTTACTTTTATCATGTTTTTATTTCTTCGTATGTCTTTGAGTCACTGTCTAGTGTCCTTTCATTTCATCCTGAAGGACTTCCTTTAGGATACCTGGTGGGACAGGCCTTTGGTAGTGAACTCTTTCAGCTTTTGTTTTGTTTGTCAGTATATGTCCCCATTTCTTCTTCATTCTTTAAGGTTAATTTTGCCAGGTATAAAATTCTTGGTTTACAGCTTTTTTCTTTAAGGACTTTAAATATGTTATACTACTGCCTTTTGGCCTCCATAGTTTCTGATGAGATATCACATACTACTCTTTTTTTTTACTTTATTTTGTACATTTAATAATTGAAAGTATAAACAATTAAAAACTAAAAAGACAACATAGTTGAATAAAAATATACATTTCTCATTTAAATGTACTGGGTACATATAGGTTTTTTTGAATATACAATATGTTATGCAATATATTTGGTTCATAGTAAACAGAATCATACAGTATTTGTCCTTTTGTGTCTGCCTTGCTTCGCTTAATGTAATGTCCTACAGGTTTATCCATGTTGTCATATGTTTTACAACTTCATTTCTACTTACAGCTGCACAATATTTTATTATGTGAAGAGACCACTCTTTTGTTTTGGCTTTTTTTTTTTTGAGATTTATTTTTATTCATTTCTCTCCCCCCGCCCTTGTCTGCACTCTCCATTCACTGTGTGTTCCTCTGTGTCCACTTGCATTCTGTGCAGCACCAGGAATCTGTGTCTCTTTTTGTAGCATCATCTTGCTGCACCAGCTCTCCATGTGTGCAGCACCACTCCTGGGTGGGCTGCGCTTTTTTTGCACAGGGAGGCTCTCCTTGAGGGGTACATTCCTTGCACATGGGGCACCCCTGTATGGCATGGCACTCCCTGCATGTGGCAGCACTGCACGTGGACCAGATCACCACACAGGCCAGGAGGCCCTGGGCTCGAACCCTGGACCTCCTATATGGTAGGCAGACGTTTTATCAGTTGAGCCACATCTGCTTCCCAGTTTATTTATCCATTCATCTGTTGATGGACACCTGGGTCGTTTCCAACTTTTGGCAATCATGAATAATGTCACCATGAATATCAGTGTGCAGATGTCTGTTCGTGTCACTGCTCTCAGTTCTTCTGGGTATATACCCAGTAGTGGTATTGCAAGGTCACATGACAAATCTATATTCAACTTCTTTAACAACTCCCAAACAGTCCTCCACAGTGGCTGTACCATTCTGCATTCCCACCAACAGTGAACAAGTGTTCCTCTCCACATGCTCTCCAACACTTTCAGTTCTTTGTCTTTTTAATAGTGGCCATTCTGGTATGTGTGAAATGATATCCCATTGTAGTTTTGATTTACATTTTTCTAATCATTAGTGATGTTGAGATTTCTTCATGTATTTTTTTTTTTTTTTGCCATTTGTATTTCTTCTTTGGACAAATGTTTATTCAAGTCTTTGTCCATTTTTAAAATTGGGTCATTTGTCTTTTTATCGCTGAGTTGTAACATCTCTTTATATATCATGGATTGTATTAGCCAGCCAAAGGGGTGCTGATGCAAAATACCAGAAATCTGCTGGACATTATAAAGGGTATTTATTTGGGGTAGGAGCTTACAGATACCAGGCCATAAAGCATAAGTTACTTCCCTCACTAAAGTCTATTTGGAGCAAGGGGGCTGACTACATCTGTGAGAGGTCAGGCTTCCTGGGTTCCCATGTTCCTGGGGCTTGCTTTTCTCTGGGTTTAAAGTTCCTTCCTTCCTGGTGCTGGCTTCTCTTTCCTCGGGGTGCTGGCTTCCTGGGTCTTCAACCTCAAACTCTAACATCAGAAATGCCCCCTCTGTTCTCACCGTGCTTTTCACGTGTGAGTCGCCCCACCAGGGTGGGGATGCACGCCCTAATCACAGCTCACTCATGCCCAGGACAGATCAGATTACAAGCATAACCTGATACTTCATTTTGGAATTCATCAATTAAATCAAACTGCTACATGGATATTAAACCCTTATTTGACATGTGATTTCCAAATATTTTGTCCCATTGAATGGGCTGCCTTTTCACCCTTCCACAAAGTCCTGTGAGGTGCAAAAGTGTTTAATTTTGAGGAGGTCCCATTTATCTATTTTTTCTTTTGTTGTGCATGCTTTGCGTTTAAGGTCCAAGAATATTTCCCTACATTTTCTTCTAGTAGTTTTATATTTAGGTCTTTGATCCATTTTTTTGAGTTGATTCTTGTATAGGGAGTGAGATAGGGTCCTCTTTCATTCTTTTTTTCACCTGTTACTCTTAGTGAGGTTCCCTCATTCATGATGAGTTGCTTCTCTCTTGCAGCTTTCCAAATTCTCTTTGCCTTTGGACCTTTACAATTTTACTAAAACATACCTTGCTATAGATTTCTTTGAATTTACCCTGCTTGGAGTGCATTGAACATCTTGGATGTGTATTTTCATATGATGGGGATTGAATCATGTCCCCCAAAAGACACGTTTAAATCCTAACCCCCGGTCTTGTGGATGTGAACCCATTTGCAAATAGGACCTTTGATGATGTTGTTATTAGTTAAGGTGTACACATATTTGTGAATATGATCTTGAAGATCCTATTTAGATGAGGCCAAATTGAAGCAGGGAGGCCTTAATCCAAAATGGCTGAAGTCTTCTATGCAGAGGAACTTTGGACACACTCAGTTAGTAGAAGTCAGAAGACACCATAAACCAGAAGCTACAGAACGAGGCAGGTCTCCAGGTAACAGAGGCAGAGATACAGTTCAAGGAACTCCAGTAGCCTGTGCTGCCACCAGCATGGTACAGACTCTAAAATAAAGCATGGCCTATCAAGACCTTGATTTTGGACTACTGGCCTCCAAAACCATGAGACAATAAATTCACATTTTTAAGCCAACCCATTGCATGGTATCTGTTATAGCAACCCTGGCAGACTAAGATATCATGTCTTTTGCCAGATTTAAGAAGTTTTCAGTCATTATTTCTTCAAATACTTTCTCCTCCTCCCCTTTCTCTCTTTCTTCTCCTTTTGGGACTCCTATGACACACATATTGGTGTGCTTGATGGTATCCCACCGGTCCATCAGATTCTGTTCTTTTTTATTTTTTTTTTCTTTCTGCTCTTCACCCTAGATAATTTCAATTGTCTTATCTTCAAGTTCACTGATCCTTTCTTCTGCCACTCAAATCTACTGTTGACTTTTTCTGGTGAATTTTCCTTTCAGTTATTGTAATTTTCAGCTCCAGATTTTCTGTTTGGTTTCTTTTTATAATTTGTATTTCTTTATGTTTTTCAGGCATTTTCCTAATTTTTTCTTTGGTTCATTGTCCGTAGTTTCCTTTAGCTCATTGAACATGCTCGATGCAGCTGGTTCAGGAATGCCTTTGGCTAACAGTCCAGTGGCTGCACTCTCCCAGGGGTGGCTTCTGTACAGCTCTTTTTTTCCTGTGAATGGGCCCTGCTTTCCTGTCTCTTGGTGTGTTTTGTAATTTTTTTCTTGATAGTCTTGATATTCTGAGCATTATGTTGTTGTAACTCTGGAAATCTAATTCTCCCACTCTGAGGGATTGCTGGCATTTTTTCTTGTTGAGGGCTGGAGTGGTCTGTTTGTGACCTTTCTAAACTATTTGCTCCCAAATGGTGAAAGGAAGAAAGAACAGGGGACTCTTCTGACACTTCTGCCTATAGAAACAATGACTACCCTCTGTGCTGGTGTCCAGCAGTCAAAAGCAATGATCAGCTATGAGACCACACAGCCCTGGTTTAGGAGGACCAAGTTCTTATTGCCTACCACAGTAGTTTGATATGGTTATGAACTCCAAAAATAGGATTATGTTTGTAATCTGGTCTATACCTGAGCATGACTGAGTTATGATCAGGGCTTTGATTGGGCCACATCATTAGGGCGCTGAGTACCCACCCACCAAGGGAGGTGGAGACTCACAGATAAAAGGCACGGCAAGGACAGAGTTGAGGGGTTTTGATGTTGGAGTTTGATGCTGAAACCTTAACCTGGAACCCCAGGAAGTAAGCTCACAGAGGAAAGAGAAGCAAGCCCCAGGAAGAGAGGAACACTAAGCCCAGGAAGAAGCAAGCCCTGAGAAGAGAGGAACCCTGAACCCAGAGAGAAGCAAGACCCTGGAAGGGAGGAACCCAGGAAGCCTGAACCCTTGCAGACGTCGGCAGCCATTTTGCTCCAACACATGAAAATAGACTTTGGTGAGGGAAGTAACTTATGCTTTATGGTGTGGTATCTGTAAGCTCCTACCCCAAAATATACCCTTTATAAAAGCCAATTCATTTCTGGTATTTTGCACTAGCACCCCTTTGGCTGACTAATACACCTACCCTGACATCAACAAGCTGCACCAGAAACATGGGCTGCCGGCTACTCTGTTGGGGGATGGGGGGTGGTAGCCACTGCATGGAAAGTGGAATTCACTAACATTTACCAACAGTTACCAACCTTTTCATCCAGCTCCTCCCTGGATGCCGTGAGTATTCCATTAGATTCCAGAATTCCAAAACAGTTGATTCAGACAGTTCCTGTGAGTTCAGCAGTTATTTTGGAGGAGGGACCAATTCCTGGAGCTTCTTATTTCACCATCTTCCCATAATCCTCTTGCTATAGGTTATTATATATATAACCACATCAAAGAAGTTTGCTTCTAATACAAGTTTGCTACATGCTTAAAAATTATAAATAGGATGTTGCAATATCTGATACTTATTTTCTGTATTTATTGAGTCAATCATATAATTTTCCTCATTTGGACTGTTAATTTGTTGGATTAAATTAGTTGACTTCTAATGCTAAATAAACCCATCCTGGTCATGATATATTATCCTGTTTATGTATGGCTGGATTTGTGTTGGTAACACTTTTGTTTTGTCTTTTTAGGTCTGTGTTCACAAGTGAGATTGGACTGTTTTCCTTTCTCTAATTTCATTGTCAGGGTTTGGTATCAAAAAGTTAAGTATGTGTCCTTAAATTGGCCAGCGAATGGACCTTCTTGCTCCCTTTCCTGAGAGAGTTTGTGTGAAATTGGAGTATCTTGTACCTTGAATGTGTGGTAGAAGTTGACATGGAAGCTTTCTAGCCCTAGAGTTTTCTTTGTGGGAATTTATTTCACTATTGATTGAATTTCTTTTATCTTAGAGGACTTTTCAGGTTTTGCACTTATTTCTTGAAACAGTTTTATTTAGTAATATTTTTATAATTTGTCCATTTTCTAAATTTCCAAATCTATTGGTATAAAATTGTTCATAATATATTTTATAATCATTTAATGTCTGACGCATCTGTAGTTATTCTTTTTTCTGATATGAGCATTTTCCTTCTCTTTTTATTGATCAGTTTCATTAGAAATTTGTCAATTTTATCAGTGCTTTCAAAGTACATACTTTCAGCTTTGACAAATATTTGTATCACATGCTTTTGTTGTTGCATTAATTTCTAGTATTATCTTTATTTTCTCTCTTCTTTTTCTAACTCTTGAATCTGATGCTTAGCACACTAATTTTTTCGGCCTGTCTTCTTTCTTGGTAGATACGTTTAAGGTTACCAATGTATTCTGTACTACTTCAGCTACTCTCAGTTTGATATGTGGTATTTTCAATATTATTCAATCCAAAATATAATTCCCATTATGATTTTTTTCTCTGATCCATGGGTTATTTAGAAGTGTGTTTCTTGTTTTCCAAAACTGGTGAATTTATAGTTCTCTATTTGTTACTGATTTGGGTTAGTTAACAAGTTTTTATGATTTCAAACCTATGAAATTTATTGCTATCTGCTCAGGACCAGTAAATGTCTTTTGTAAATACAGTGTGTGTCCTTTAAAGGAACTTTTAAAATTATACAGTTGTTATTTATTATGTTCTGTGTATGTTTGTAACATTAAACTTGTTAATCAGGATGTTCAAATCTTCTAAGTCTCTCTTTTTTTTTTAAGATTTATTTATTTTTATTTATTTCTCTCTCCCCCCACCCCCCAGTTGTCTGTTCTCTGTGTCCATTCACTGTGTGTTCTTCTGTGACCGCTTCTATCCTTATCAGCGGACCCGGGAATCTGTGTTTCTTTTTGTTGCATCATCTTGTTGTGTCAACTCTCCGTGTGTGCGGCGCCATTCCTGGGCAGGCTGCTCTTTCTTTCACGCTGGGCGGCTCTCCTTACAGGGCACACTCCTTGTGCGTGGGGCTCCCCTATGCAGGGGACACCCTTGCATGGCAGGGCACTCCTTGCACACATCAGCACTGTGCATGGGCCAGCTTCACATGGGTCAAGGAGGCCCGGAGTTTGAACCGTGGACCTCCCATGTGGTAGACGGATGCCCTAACCACTGGGCCAAGTCCACTTCCCTTATTGATCTTTTTATCTGATTTTTTAATCAGTTACTGAGAGAGGTGTATTAAAATCTCCCATTACAGTTGTACTTTTGTCTTTTACTCCTTACTCTGTCAAGCTTTGCTTTATTTATTTTGTGGCTAAGTTACTGAATGCATTTTACCACTAAATTCTTATCTTTTCCTGGTGAGTCAAACATGTGATTTGAAGTGACCCTTTCTATTGCCGATACTGCATTTACCTGAAGTATTTTGTCTGGTTTCTATATTAGTGCCCTAGTTTTCTATTTATAGTTTTGTACAGTGTATCTTTTTCTGATTCTTAAATGCTTTTATAAGCTTGTGTTTTCAAATGTCTCTTACCAAAATTTCCCAGCCTCTTCATCTGGCTCTTCCTAGGTACTACAAGTACTCCACGAGATTCCAGAGTTCCAAAATCGTTGATTTGTTGAGTTGATAGTAGAGAGTTAGGTTTTTATCATGTTTCTTAAAAATCCAATTTAAGGTGTTTTTCCATAGGTCATTTAGTCTATTTATTCCTCCCTTCATTTCAACTTTGACCTGACACACTCCAAGTATCTTGTTAGCTCATCAAGGTTTTTAGGAAAGTTAAGATGCGATTTCACCCGGCGACGCTGGTCACTCTCAGGGCCGTGGCTGACACACTGATGAGCCACGTTACCACAAGCACTAGAGACACCAAGAGAATGAAAAGGTAAGCCACGGACGGGGGCAGGATATTTGCAAAACATGTCTGACTAACAAGTTCTTGCCAAAATATACAAAGAAGTCTTAGGACTCCACAATAAGAAAACAAACCGCCCAGTTACAAAATGAGCCAAAGGTCTGAACAGAGCTCAGCAAGGAAGCTGTGCAGATGGAAAACGAGCACCTGAGAAGAGCTCAGCCTCGTTTGTCACTAGGGGGTTGCCAATTAGAACAACGAGACCCCACTGCACACCTGCTAGAGAGGCGCAGAGCAACAGCAAATCTCATTCCCTGCTGGCAGGAGTGCAGACATGGTGCAGCCACTCGGGACGACAGCCTGGCCGTTCCTACAAGGTTAAACAGAGGAGAGGCTTACCATACAGTTCAGCAACGGCGCTCCCAGTCGTTCACCCAAAGGAGTCGGCAGCTTGTGTCCACACGAATGCTTAGGGCAGCTTCATTCATAACTGCCCCAACCTGGAAGCAACCAAGTTGTCCTTCACTAGGTGAATGGAAAACAAACTGGTGCATCCATATGATGGAGGATTATTCTGTGATAAAGAGAAATGATGCATCAAGCAACGAAAAAGACACGGAGGAACCTTAAGTGCAAGTTGCTGAGTAAAAGAAGCCGGTTTGGAAGGTTCCAAACTGCATGGTTCCACCTCAGGGACATTCTGAAAAGGCCAAACTTCAAAGGCAGTGAAGAGCTCGGGGATGCGGAGGGGGCCATGGGCATTTTTAGGGCAGTGAAGCTACTCTATATGATACCGTGATGGTGGATCCAAGACATGATGCAGTTATCAAAACCCACAGAACCACACAACACGGAGAGATACCCAAAATGTTGATTGTGGCCTTTAGTGAATAGCAACTTATCAGTACTGGTTCAATTGTAACAACTGCACCACACTCATGCGTGTTGGAATCGGGAACTGTGTGTGTGCAGGTGTGTGGGGGTACATGGCAACCCTGTACTTTCTGTTCAGTTTTCTGAAAACCTAAAACTGCTCTAAAATATAGTCTACTAAAAACTAAATTGCTGTCATTGATTTATTAATAAAGTATCTTGGAAACATTATTAGACATCAAAAATATTTTTCAGTGAACTATTCTGAAGCAATTGTTATGAGTTAAGCAATAAAAACCAAACTCCTTCTCTATAGTTTTGGTGTCTCAAACATAATATCAACATTTGTATATGTTTTAGCTAGTCTTACCCATTACTTTAAGGTGAAGTAGTGCACATTCTTAATATACAATATGTTTCCATGCTAGGTACATTGACTGGCGAGCATTTATCAACTCTTTTCTATATTAATTATGGTGCAAGCATGCTGTGATTAATAGGTATTAAAAAACATTCATGTATTTTAGGTATAATAGAAAATAAACCGAAGCCAGGCATTAAATTAAATTTCACAAGAAAAAAAAAATTAGTACTGAAAGTTTCTGTGCTTAACATTGCTCCTTTAAATGAAAGTCTTCCGGGAAGTGGATGTGGCTCAACTGATAGAGCGTCCGCCTACCATATAGGAGGTCCAGAGTTCAATACCCGGGGCCTCCTGACCCGTGTGGTAAGCTGGCCCATGCACAGTGCTGCCATGCGCAAGGAGTGCCGTGCCACACAGGGGTGCCCCCTATGTAGGGGTGCCCCACATGGAGTGCACCCTGCAAGGAGAGCCGCCCCACATGAAAAAAAAAGCACAGCCTGCCCCGGAGTGGTGCCACATACACGGAGAGCTGATGCAGCAAGATGACACAACAAAAAGAGACACAGATTCCCAGTGCTGCTGACAAGAATGCAAGCTGACACAGAAGAACACACAGTGAATGGACACAGAGAGCAGACAACGGGGGGAAGGGGAGAGAAATAAATAATAATAAATATTTTTTAAAAAACACGAAAGTCTTCCATTTCAATGCATCAACACCCGAGATTCCACAGCAGGCAAGTCCCCAACACTCCCCAAAGGATAAACATATTGTATCTAAGAACTATTTTTGATCCATGGCTATGTGTGTGCGTTTTATTGAGATATAATCAAATGCATAGATCTCAAGTGTTCATTTCCACAAGCCTTGACATTTGCACACACCAGCATAACCTCTACCCAAAACAAGAGTTAGTCACCCCCCACAAACTCTTCCACCCACCGCCCCCCATCTCTAACCCAAAAACCACGACCTGGTTTCTGTCACCATCAATTAGTTTTGCCTGTATTTGGATTCCATATGTATTCTTTTGTGTCTGGTTTGCTTAACATGTTTTGAGATTCCCGTATGTTGCCTTTGTCAGTACTTTGTTCTTTTTTATTGTTGCCTATTAGTCTAGCGAATGGATGTGCCATAATTTGTTTATCCCTTCTTATTTTGATGGACATTTGGATTGTTTCCAGTTTGGGGCTATTATGAATAAGGCTGCTATAAACATCCTTATGCATGTCTTTTTGTGGACATACTTTTGTTTCTCTTGGGTAAATATCTCAAAGTAGATTGTTGGGTCATATATTTAACTTTATATAAGAAACTGCCCAACAGTTCTCCAACGTACCATCTTCCACTCCCAGTGGCAAGGTGTAAGAGCTCCAATCACCCCACATCCTTGTCAACATTTGATGTTATCAGACTTATTAACCTTAGGCATTCTAATAGGTGTGCAGTGTTTCATGGTGGGTTTGTTTTTGTTGTTTTTTTAGTAATATATATTATTTATTAGAGAAGTTGTGAGCCTACAAAACAACCATGCACAATGTGCAGAATGGCCATACACCCCCCCACCACTACCAGCAGTACCCCACATTGTCATGGAACATTTGTTACAGATTATGAAGAAGATCAGACTATTAGAACTAACTATGGTCCATAGCTTATATTTGGCTTATATTTTCCACACAACCCCATTATTAACACCATGTATTAGCAGCGTACATTTGTTACAGTTCACGAGAGAACACTCTCCTGTTTGTACTGGTAACCACGGTCCATCTTCCATCACAGGGTTCACTGTGTTACATGTGCCTTGCACAGTCCATCCAAAATGGATACTCAGAGGCTCTCTCTTTCCTCCCAGAGCTGTGCAGCCATTGCCTTCATTGTGGTTTTAATTTGCATTTCCCAATGACTAATGATGATGCACAAATTTTATTTTTATTAGCTATTTGCACACCTTCTGTCTTGTCTGCTCTAAATCTTTGCCCTCCTTACATTAGGATTTTTGTTTATATTATTGATTGTTTGGAGCTTTTTATATATTCCAGATACAAGACCTCTGAGAAATGTGTTGCAAATATTTTTACTAGTACGTAGCTTATCTATTCATTTTCTTAATGTTTTTTCATAACAGAAACTTTTAATTCTTATATAATCCAATTTGTGGGTTTAAAAACAAATCTGTCATAGAGGCATTATTTACAATAGCCAAAGGTGAAAAAAACCCACGTGTCTAGTGACGAATGAATGGATAAACAAAATGTGGTGTGTCCATATGGTGGAATATTTTCAGCCATAAAAAGGAAGTTCTGATACATGACACAACACGTATGAACCTTGAAACGTTATGCTAAGTGAATTAAGCCAGGCACAAAAGGACAAATATTGTATGATTCCATGCACAAGAAATATCTAGAATATGCAAATTCATAGAGTCTGAAAGTAGACTAGAGGATACCAGGGGCTGAGGCGAGGGGTGGGAAGTGGTCTGTGCTCTTGTTGACCTGTATCTGGTAATTCTTCAGAAGCTATGTAGTGGAAAGTATGAAATAATTTTTTATGGTTGTTTGTAGCTAATTTCTGCTCCCAAAATGGAAGAAGATATTGGCCTTTTCCTTAAGGAGGAGATGCTACATGGCTTTGTGGAAGACGGTAAGGAAGAACCTTTCCAAAATAAGTCCACTTCCAGCAACGAGGCAGACAGATCAGGCGCTTCATGGTTGCCCCTTCAGGGAGATGATGTATCGTGACCTCAGAGTTTTTCTCCGAGGGCACTTCACCAGAAGGAAGGATAGACAATGGCTGAGAACTCTGAAGCGGGAGGCCGTGGTTTTCTAGTTTCCACCATCACTGTTGAGACTTCTAGTGCCGTTTTTATCTCAATCCATTGGCTGTGACTGGTTGTTGTTTTTTTCCTGGAATCTTTTAGATTTTTTGGGTTTTTTGTTTGTTTGGTTTTTTTTTAAAGATTTATTTATTTGTTTAATTCCCCCCCTCCCCTGGTTGTCTGCTTTCGGTGTCTATTTGCTGCGTCTTGTTTCTTTGTCCGCTTCTGTTGTCGTCAGCGGCATGGGAAGTGTGAACGGTGCCATTCCTGGGCAGGCTGCTCTTTCTTTTGCGCTGGGCGGCTCTCCTTACGGGGCGCACTCCTTGCACATGGGGCTCCCCTATGCGGGGGACACCCCTGCGTGGCAGGGCACTCCTTGCGCGCATCAGCACTGTGCATGGGCCAGCTCCACATTGGTCAAGGAGGCCCGGGGTTTGAACCACGGACCTCCCATGTGGTAGACGGACGCCCTAACCACTGGGCCAAGTCCGTTTCCCAGATTTTTTGGTTTATAATCTCTGATGATTTGAAAATTTTCTAAGATGTGCCTTGATTTGGGCCCAGTTTTTTGCAGTCCATTGCCTTGTAGAAACTCAAGTTTCCAGTCCCTGCCTTACGTCAGCCCCTTCAGCTCATCTCTCAGTTTTGTGGCATTTTGTCAGTCTCAACTGGTCCACGAGCCTTCTAAAGTTTTTAGTCTTCTAAAACTTTGCCTACTTTTCTCATCCACTGCCCCCTGCCATTGTAGATTTAGGCCTTTAAAAATTTCTTTCCTGTTGTTATTACTGAAATTTCACAAGGAAGTGGAGATACATGCAGAAGTTTAATTCTCTGTGTTTTGCTGGAAGTCTGCAGTGATCCTCAAACTTTTTTGTTTTCTTTTTGGCTGAGAACCTTTTTACACACTTAAAAAGTGTTATATCTGTAGATATTTACTGTAACATATTTTTTAAGTTTGTTAAAGGCTGCCAAAGCAATATTCCAGAAATGTGTTGACTTTTCTATGGGGTATAAGCTTACCTGTTCACGGCTAAGAAAAATGCCCAGATGAAGGCTTCAGCAGACCAGCCGCTGTTGTCCTGGACTCCTCTCTCCCACGGCAAGGCACGTGGGGGTCCGCTCGTCTCCCCCTCTCCCCTGGACCTCACTGCTTTCAGCTTCTGGCTCCAGTGACTTCTGGTTCCAGTGACTTCTGGCTCAGCTTCTGGAGGTTTCTCTTCGTCTCCATGGCTCTTAACAATATCTAGTCTTCTAATCCATGAACACAGACTCTTTCCATTTACTTAGGTCTTCTCTGATTTTTTTCAGCAATGTTTTGGTGAATACTTTTTCACTTTCTTGATGAAGTGCTTTGAATCATAAAAGTGTTTAAGCTTGAAGAGGTCCCACTTATCCGTGTTTTCTTTCATTGCTCATGCTTTCAATGTAAGATTTAAGAACCCACAAACTCCCACCAGGCCTTGAAGATGTTTCCTTACATTTCCTTCTAGGACTTTAATGATTCTAGCTTGTATATTTAGGTCTTTGATCCATATTGAGTTAATTTTTGGGTAAGGTGTAAGATAGGGATCTCTACCTTTCTTTTGGATATGAAGATTCAGTTCTCCCTGCACCATTGTTGAATAGACTGTTCTGCCTCAGTTGGGTGGGTTTGAAAGCCTTGTCAAAAATCACTTGACCATAGATATAAGGGTCTGTTTCTGAACCATCAGTGCAGTTACATTGGTCTATGTGTCTATCTTTATGCCAGTACCATGCTGCTTTTCCCACTGCAGCTAGATAATCTGACTTAAAGTCTGGAAGTGAAGTGAGAGTTCTCCAACTTCACTCTACCTTTGTAAGACCTTTCTGGCTATTCGGAGCACCTTACCCTTCCAAATAAATTTTGTAATTTTCTTTTTTGTTGTCTTTACCTGGCTTTCATATGAAGGTGATGTTGGCCTTGTAGAATGAATTAAGGAGTATTCTCTCCTCTTCAATTTTTTTTTTTTCAGAATTGGAATTAAGTCTTCTTGGAATGTTTGTAAAATTCCCCTGTAAAGCCATCTTGTCCTGGGCCTTTCTTTGTTGGAAGGTTTTCAAATTACTAATTCAATTTCTTTACTAGTAGTTGGTTTGTTAAGATCTTCTAGTTCTTCTTGAGTCAGTGTAGGTAGTTTGTGTGTTTCTAAGGATTTGTCCATTTCATCTAGATTATCTAATTTAGTGGAGTACAGTTCATAGTATCCTCTTATAGTTCCTTTTATTTCAGCAGGGTCAGTTGTAATGTCCCCCTTTAAATTTCTGATTTTCATTATTTGTGTCCTCTTTCTTTTTGTCAATAAAAACAAAAGTTTTATCAATTTTTTGAAGGCTTATCAATTTTATTGATCTTTGCAAAGGACCAACTTTTGGTTTTGTTGATTCTATTGTTTTGTGGGTTTTTTTGTGTTTTTTTTAGATTTAATTTTTATTTATTTCTTTCCCCGCCCCCCCCCCCACAAGTTGTCTCCTCTCTGTGTCGATTCGCTGTGTGTTCTTCTGTGGCTGCTTCTATCCTTATCAGCGGCACTGGGAATCTGTTTCTTTTTGTTGAGTCATCTTGTGTTAGCTCTCCATGTGTGCAGCACCATTCTTGGGCAGGCTGCACTTTCTTTCACGCTGGGGGGCTCTCCTTACGGGGCGCACTCCTTGCGCATGGGGCTCCCCTACGTGGGGGACACCCCCTGCATGGCAGGGCACTCCTTGTGCGCATCAGCACTGAGCATGGGCCAGCTCCACACAGGTCAAGGAGGCCCGGGGTTTGAACCCGCAGACCTCCCATATAGTAGACGGACGCCCTAACCACTGGGCCAAGTCCACTTCCCAATTCTATTGTTTTTTGTTCTCTATTTCATTTATCTCTGCTGTTATTTCCTTCCCTCTTCTTGCTTTGGGTTAATTTGTTCTTCGATATCTAGTCCTTCCAGTTTTAAGGTTACGTTTCTGATTTGAAGTCTTTCCTCTTTTATCATGTAAGCATTTAGAGCTATAAATTTGCATCTCACCACTGCCTTTGCTGCATCCCAAAAGCTTTGGTATGTTGTATTTTCATTTCCTTTCACCTCAAGATATTTTCTAATTTTCCATGTAATTTCCTCTTTAACCCATTGCTTAAGAATATGTTGTTTCATTTCCACATATTTGTGAAATTCCATTTCTTCTCTTTTATTGACTTCTAGCTTCATTCCACTGTTGTTGAAGATACATTGTATGACTGCAATATTTTTTCAATTTATTGAGACTTGTTTTGTGACCTAACATATGGTCTATCCTAGATAGTCAAGAATAATGTGAATGCTGTTGTTGTTCATTGAAAAAAAATTTTTGAATTTTTTATTTAGTGAGAGGTAGGAGTCCAAATCCATTCTTTCGCATGTGGCTTTCCAGTTGCCCCAGCACCATTTGTTGAAGAGACTGCTCTTCCCCCCACTCAATGGACTTGGCACACTATTCAAAAACAGTAATTGGCTATAGATGTACAGGTGTATTTCTGTTCTCTCAAATTTGTTTCATTGGTCTATATGTCTATTCTTATGCCATTACCATACTTGGTTAATTTCTAAAACATCACAGTAGGTTTTGAAATCAGAAAGTGTGACTCCTCCAACTTCGTTCTTTTTCAAGATTGTTTGGGCCATTTGGGGCCCCTTGCAATTCCACTTCTGCAAAAAAAGGCTACTGGAATTTTGATAGAGATTTCATTGAATTTATAGATCCCTTAGGCAATACTGACATCTTACAATATTAAGACTTCCGGTCCATGAACATGGGATGTCTTTCCATTTACTTAGGTCTTTTTAAATTTCTTTCAGCAATATTTTATAGTTTTTAGTGTACAAGTCTTTCACTTCCTAGGTTAAATTTATTCCTAGGTATTTTATTCTTTTAGATGCTATTTTAAATAGAATTTTCTTTAGTTCCTTTTCAGATTGTGCATTACTGATGTATAGAAATCCAACCGATTTCTTCATGTTTATCTTGTATCCTGCAACTTGGCTAAATTCATTTATTCTAGTAGCTTTCTTGTGGATTCTTTGGGATTTTCCATGTGTAGGATCATTTCTTCTGTAAAAAGAGATAATTTTACTTCTTCCCTTCCAATGTGCATATCTTTATTTTTTCTCTTACCTGATTGCTATGGCTAGAACTTCCAGTACAATGTTGAACAACATGTAGACATCTATGTCTTGTTCCTGGTCTTAAGGGGAAAGCTTTCAGTCTTTCACCATTGAGTTTGATGTTTGCTGTGTATTTCTTTTGTGGAGGGGAGCGGTTCACATAACAATTTTTTTTTAATCTCTTTTTTTTAAGATACATGGATCACACAAAGTGCTGTGTTTTTATAAATGCTTTTTATCATGTTGAGGAAATTTCCATTCTTCTTAAAGATTTATTTCTCTATTTTCCCCCCTCCCCTCTTCACGCCCTGCTGTTTTTGCTGTCTGTGTTATCGTCTCTTCTCATTTTTTCTTCTCTAGGATTTACCAGGGTTCGATCCTGGAGACCTCTGATGGGGAGAGAGGTTCCCTGTCAATTGCACCACCTCAGTTCCTGGTCTCTGCTGCGCTTCACCTTGACTCTCTCCTTGTCTCTCTTTTGATGCGTCATCATCTTGCTGTGTGTCTTGCTTTCACGGGGCACTGGCTCACCACGCAGGCACGCTTTCTCTTCTTCTTTTTCACCAGGAGGCCCCAGGGATTGAACCAAGTTCCTCCCATATGGTAGGCTGATGCTCTATCACTTGAGCTACATCCACTTTCCAAAATTCCCTTCTATTCCTAGTTTTCTGAGTGTTTTTATCCTGAAAGGAGGTTGGATTTTGGCAAAAACCTTTTCTATGTCAGTTGACATGAGCATGTTTTTTTTCCCCTACATTCTATTAATGAGGTATATTACATTGATTGATTTTCTTATGTCGAACCATCCTTGCATTCCTGGAATAAACCACTTGGTCATGGTGTATAATCTTTTCAATATACTGTGGGATTCAGTTTGCCAGTATTTTGTTAAGGATTTTTGCATTTGTATTCATAAGAGATATTGATCTGTAATTTTCTTTTCTTGGGCTATCTTTATCTGGTTTTGGTGTCAGAGTAATACTGGCCTCATAAGGTGAGTTAAGAATAACCCCTGCTCTTCAGATTTTTTGGAATAGTGGGTAGGTGTTAAATATTCTTTTAACTGGGAGAATTTAGCAGTGAAACCATCTGATCCTGGACATTTCTTTGTTTGAAGATTGATTACTGATTCAATCCCTTAAGTCAACATAGGTTGCTTTATTTTTTAACTCATCTTGATTTCTAGAAGAAGATAAATTAAAGAGTCCAGAGTTTGAGGTTGAAGGTCTTTCTCCAGAAGCTGAGAAGAACGCTTCCCTCGGTTGTTCTGGGTAATTAACCTGGGCTGGACCAGTGCTGCCCCCACCCTGAGGAGCTTCAGCTTCCCTGCCAACAAGTGGAGCTCTAGCGTGGGTGGATTGGGTCACACCTGCTCAGGAGTGGGGAGGCGTATGGGCTGTGAACAGCATCTGATGCCCTTTCTATTTATTTAAGTCCAGTGAAAGAAGCAGCTGCTCACACTCACACAAGTAAGAAGCAATCAGCCGCTGCAGACAGACATCAGGAACTCCAACTGCAAAGGAACTTAAACGACTTAGATAAGATACAAGAGGAAAGAGATCTTTTCATCCAGAAAATGAGGTGAGGCTGGTTGGTGCTGAGCTCTGAGCTGTCCACCATTCCCACTGAAGTCCAGGGTCTGCCCGGATGGACAGGGCTCCTCCTCCCTCTGGCCAGCTGCTTAAGGAATGCTGAGGGCTGGAGACCTGGGCGCCCGTGCCCCTTGCACGTAGCTTTGCTCATGAGATGCTGTGGGCCAGGGTTGGTCCTGGACCCACTTTATTGAGAGTCCTCCAAGCAGAGCTCCTGCCACTCAGGGCGGCAGGCACAGGGCTGGTGGCCGCTCGGCTCCTCCTGCAGTCCATCGGGCTGTGGACAACTACTGCCGTGCTCAGCCCGGTGGGCCCCAGGTTCTCCAGGCCCGCTGTGACAGGCCAGCTGCCTGGCGGGCAGAACATGGACCTGGCGGGTTCCGGAAGACGGAGGGCTCTCCCCAACCTCTCCTGGCACCTCTGTCTGAGGGGTGCTGGCAGGTGGTCGTGCTGCATCCAAACATACAGAAAACTTTTAAAAATTACTTGTATTCCACTGCTTGGCATCACTAAGTGGTAACATTTGCTGTCATTTCTTTCTCTGTATGTGTGTAGGCATGCATTATAATTTTTTGCTGAATTATTTGAAAGCAAATTGCAGACATCATACTTTACTCCTACATACTTGAGTATCTCCAAAAACAAGGACATTCTTGTGCTTATTTCAGTTAAAACTAATCTCATTTCCCAGACATCCTCCTATAGCAACCTCAGATTGCCACTTGCCCCCCGTGTGACCCACAGGTCCTCCAGGGCTGGTGTTCTGACCCGGTTTGCGCCCGAGTCGGCGCAATGCCGTGTGGTGACTCGCGGTGCACCCCAGGCTCGTGGAAACCCCGCCGCAGGGTGTTCAGAAAACAGACTCACCAGGGTGCCGGAGGGTCCCGGGCGGGGCCGAGCTGGGGGCACGCCGGGCCCACGCGCGCCTCGCCTTCTCGGAGGCAGGGGAAGGGGTGCAGGCCTGCCTCGCGGCAAGCCGCCCAGGCCGTGCCTCGCGTTCCAGAGCGGAGCTGCGCGCCTGTCGCCAGAGGATGGACCTCATCGCCAGACAGCAGGAGAGCGCGGCGGCCGAGGCGGCGGCGCGGAGCCAGGCCGGCAACGCGTGGGTCACGGCGCGGGGGCGCGGGGCGGGGCCCGGGGGCGCAGGCCGCAAGCAGGAGGGGGCGGGGGACGAAGCCCGGGCGTGGGAACGAGCCTGCCGCGCGCTCACCCGGTCATCCGTGGGGAGAGATTCCGCTGGCGCAGAGGCCACGAGGCCGCGAGGCCCCCGCGGGCTGGGCCGTGGGCGGGGCGAGCTGGAAGAGGGGGCGGGGCGAGCTGGGGCGGGGGCGGGGCGTGTGGGGCTGGAGGCGGGGCCTGCGGGGGGCGGCGGCAGGAGGGGCCCAGCAGCCCAGGGTACTGCGCAGCTTCCGGGTGGGCTGGGGCTGGGGTTGGGGAGAAGGAAAGCATCAGAACGGGCTCCTGTCTTGAGCCCCAGGGCAAGGGGTGAGCCGCCTGCCCAGATGAGGAGCCACAGGAGGGCAGGCCTCGGGCCAGCGGGATTCCCGCCTGTGTGAGCAGCGCACTGGGGCCCATGCGCTGCAGCTCGCAGTTCTCAGGGAGCCGCCATGCGCCGGCTCGCGTGGCCCCTCCAGTGCCATGGAGGGCGGTGCATGGACTCTAGGGGACTGGTCCGAGGCCACCCACTGATGAGGGACAGAGCAGGGGCTGTGGGTGCTGGAGCCGGTGCACAGGACCCTCTACTTGATGCCAGGAGAGAGAAGAACACCCAGGACTGGGGCCCTCAGGGCCTGTTGGCCCGGGCTCTAGGACCTCGGCCCCAGGTCCCCGGCGATGGCCACACTGAGCGGCTGCCCGAAGCCCATGTCCCCGCCGGCGTTCCAGCAGGGCTGTCCCCCATTGTCCACACACCAGCCCTGGCAGCATGGCGCTCCATCGCTGCGGTGGCAGCTTACCTCCCAGTATTGGCGAGGGTGGCCACCCACTCCCCGTCCCACCGTCCTGGGGCAGGGCGCGTCTTGGCGTGCAGGGCACGTCTTGGCGTACAGGGCAGCCACACTCCGGGGGAGAGGAGAGCGAGACACAGCCTTCCGCCCTGGCAGGCCCAGAGGGCCTTTCCGTGGCTCTTTGGGCACCGGCCCTGCAGGTCACTTGGTGAGCGTGCTGGGCCCTGCTGGGCCCAGAAACCTGGTGGCCACTGCTCAGGCTCCATAGCAGGACCGGCCTCCCGGCCGAGGGCACAGCCAGAGGTGGGGGCAGTGCTGAGGGCTGGAGGGGGCCCGTCCCCTCCAGCTCGGAGCCTGTCCGCCAGCCAGTGCCACGTGGCCACGGAGAAGAGGGCGCGGGCAGAGCCTCCCCACACCGCGCTCCGTGGCTTCAGATAGCCGTTTCGGATGGACGTCTCTCCTGGCATGGGGAAGGGAGTGGAGGCCTTACCAGACGTCCCACGGGCGCGGAGGTTCGGCTCGGGCTGGCCGCGGGCCTCGCCCACTTGCCCGCGGACGCTTGGCTCCGTCTCTCTCTCCGTCTCCAGCGCAGCCCTGGGCCACCTCCGAGCAGTGGCCGGCCGCCTGTGCACGGAGCTGGAGAAAGAGAGGCAGCTGGAGGCGGAAATCCGCTCGGCGCTGCAGGACAGCGAGTGAGTCGGGGCTGCCCTTGGCCTGGGCGGGCGCCGCTTGTGGGTGACCCGTGGTTTGAGGAGAATGAAATCTTGGCGTGGGGTACTTTCGAGCGGCTTGAACCCTGAAAGGCAAGAGTCAAGTGGCTGAAAGGAAGGCTTCACGTTTTTGAAGGGTTTACGGCTTTTCCACATGTTGACTTTCTTTGAAACTATCAAATCAGGGGTTTTTTTTTCTTTTCTTTTTTTCCTATATTTCCTTTTTTCTGTTCTTTATACTTTAGAATATAAACAACAGGCACCCTTTTAAATTATTTTTAATTAATTTCTTTTATTAGCATAGTTGTAGGTTTGCAGAAAGTCCAGAGTTCCATATATGCTCCCCCCCAGCAACCAGCACCATTTCACAGCTGTCCCGAAGTCCCGGCCAGCAAGGGACGCGGCGTTGTGCCATCAGGGTTTTGGTGAAAAACCTCAGAATTGCCTCAGCCAGTGGTGCTCAAAGGGCTGCACCGTGAGAGTGGGAACTCGAGAAGCATCCCCCAGAGGGGGTGGGTGGGCACCAGCGGGGTCGCCTCTGCCCCCCGAGGCAGGGCCTCCCACGGAAAGCAGATGGGGCCCGGCTGAGCACCCCAGCTCTGCCGCGGGAGAGGCACAGGGGGCCGGGCTGGGCCTGTGCCTTCTGACAGCCCGCCGTTCTTGTGCTTCTGCCTCCGGCCCTAGCTCCTGCCCTGCCTGGCCTGGTCCAGCCTCTGCAAGGAGCTGGTCCTGCAGGGCAGGTGGGCTTTAGAACCCTAGACCAGGTCCTCCGCGTGGCCTCACCCGCCGGTCCCCGGGGCAGCTGCCGCCCGCTCAGGCCTCCACGGTGAGCGCCGGGCCCCGGAGCTCCCTGCCTCCCTCCAGGGCCCTGTGGGCCGCTGCTGCAGGCCGTCCCTCCACTTACACCCAGTCGCTTTATTGAAGTCTAACTCACAATAAAACGCACTCCCAGGTCCCTGGAGTGTTAGGTGGCAGCCCCGCCCTTTCCCACCCGAGGGGCCGCTGGCCTACTTTCAGAAATTGCCCCGAAAGGTAGCGGGAGCCCAGGGGCGGGGGGCACCCTCTGACGGCCCCCAGCCCCGGCCCCACCTCAGCCGCCGACGGGCTGGCTGCCCCCGCCCTCGGGAGCCTCCCACCGGGGGTGCTCGGAAACCGAGGGGGTCCCTGGCCTCAGTGAACCTGACCCAGCAGCGGCACGGCTGACGTCTTCCAGTCCTTCCCCGGATGGGCCGTGACTCTGCCAGGAGTCGATCCCAGGAAGGTCCTGGGGCCTGGGGAGAGGCAGAACCTGTTGGAACCCAGATTGTCAGGGCGTGTGGGGGTTCTAGGAATGATGAGGTGGATGAAAAGGACAGAGACGGGAGGGGAAGGGGCTGCAGGAGGGGGCTGAGGAGGGGGGCTGGAGAAGGCTGGAGGAGGGGGCTGGGGGTAGGGGATGGGGGAGGAGGATGGGGGAAGAGGGCTGGAGGAGGGGGCTGGAGGAGGGGGCTGGGGGAGGGACTGGGGGAGGGGGCTAGAGGAGGGGCGGGGGGAGGGGCTGGCAGTGCTGCAGCACAGGAGGGCGTCCCGCTCCAGCCTCCCCTCCCAGCGCTGCGCTGGCCTCACCCTGGGCCCCCCTGCCCACCAGGAGCCGCAGGTCCCCAGACTCTCCGCAGGGCTGGGTGCCCACCCTCCCACCAGGTAATCAGGGGTCCCTTGTTTGCCAGGAAGGACATGTGGCACATTGAGATTGAGGAGGGGAGGTTCGACGCCATCCGGAAATCTCTCCAAGAGAAGGCGGCCGCGGTGGAGCAGCGCCTGAACGCGAAGGCGGCGGAGCAGCTCTGCCGGGAGAAGGCGGCTTCCAGGAGGGTGGAGAGGGGCCACCTGCTGAGGCTCAGGTGGAGGGGGTGCGAGGGGGGGGACGGGGAGGGCGGGGGGTTATGGGGAGGGCCGGGGGGGGGACGGGGCGGGGGGGGCAGGATGGAGAGGGTCAGGAACTCTGTCCCCGGCTCCCCGTCCTGCTGCCCTCTCCAGTGGGTGGGTGGGTGCTCCTCCCAGGAGCCTCTGTCTGCCCTGGGGCTGGACCCCCGAGCTCTCCCTCTGCCCTGGCGCCCACCCTTGTTGGCCCCGCCCCCTGTGGAAACCCCCTCACCCGGGGCTCCACCTCCCTCAGCGGCTCCTGCGCAGCCCTCTCCCCACCTGAGGACGTGGGGGCTCAGGCGCACCCCCACCCCACCTGCCCCAGGCGCCTGAGGCGGTTCCTGGCCCTTGCCCGGCGCAGCCCACCGGGTGGGACACCCCTGCCTCTGCCCCACCCCCAGGCCCGCCTCCAGGGCTCCCCCACGTCCATTCTCACCCGCCTCCCCCCTCCCCGTGGGAAACCCTCCACCATCCTCCCTCCTCCAGCCCTGGAGCCCCAAACCAGGTTCCTCCAGACCCTCCCCCCCATCTGTGGCTTCCTCTTGCGACCCCGCGACTGGGGGCTGTGGCTGCGCGCTTCTCCAGTCCAGCTCCTCCAGCGCAGCTGGCTGGCCCCTCCCAGATGCCAGCGCTCCCCCCCCCCCTCCTCTCCCACTGCTCCCCCTCCTGCTCCCTTCCCGCCCCCCTCCTGAGGCTCTGCCCTGGTCCCCTCCCGGCCTTGGAGTGGCCCCAGCCCAGGAAGACCAAGTAGCCGCACGCACAGCTGCTGTCGGGCGACAAGGGCACAGCGGGGCCGTGCCTTGGGCCCAGCGCCTCGGCTGTCCCCGCAGGAGATCCGTGCACCTGCAGAAGGAGCACGGCCTGCGGCACCAGGAGCTGCTGGAGGAGGCGCGCAAGAACCACAGGGCGGCCGTGAGGTTCCTGAAGGCCTCCCTGGGCAGGTAGACCCCCGGGAGCTGCTGAGAGCGGGGGTCGCTTGCTTTCGTTTGGAAGCCCCCCCACACTGCTGTTAAATCATCACCTGTCAGCAGAAAGCAAGGGACGGCTGTGGGTGCCCGCACGCCTCCAAGCCCAGGGCGGGGACGCGCTCTCAGCTCATCTCCTCTGTCTCCTCCTCTCCTACTTCCTTGGTGGACATGGCTGCCCCGGGCCCCGCTCTGATGCATCCCCCACATCCTTAGACCAGCCCGGCCCCGCTAAAGGCGCCTCTTCCTCCAGAATTCGAGAGCGAGAGAGGACGGAGGAGCTGGAGTGGCGCCAGCGGCTGCAGGGCCGCGTGGACGCTGTGCTGGCGCTCAGGAACAGCATCATTGCCAACCGGGTACGCCCCTGGGCGGGCGCAGAGGGCAGGGTCTCCTCCCGCCCGCCTGCGACGTGAGCCTGTGCAGTGTCCGTCCAGGCGGAGCGTCACACCCTGCGCCCGGGAGCGCGTCCCCGGGACCCACCTCTCCACCAGGGCCAACCCCCCACTTGCTCCCTGGAGGCGGGGGGCTGCCAGCATGAAGGCAGGCGCCATCCCGACACTACGGGACGATGGTGCGCGCCAGGGAGGGTCCTGGTGTGGCCAGGGGGTCTTTGAGGGGGAGTGAGGCCTGGTCAGGCCAGGTGGATGGTGGGACTGGTAGGAAGCAGCGTCTGCAGGGGCTGACGGGCAAGGAGAGTGCGGCATCGTGGAGGACAGCGAGGTCGCTGTGGTGGGACAGGGCAGGGCGGAGGGGAGGGGCGAGGAGCTGGGTGGGGAAGCCACAGAGCAGCCCCTTTGCCAGCCACCGGAAGGCCCTGGATGCGTCCACTAGGGGCTGGCAGCGTCCGCTGTGTCTGGCTGGTGGGGACAGACAGGCGGACTGAGAGTGTTGGTGATTCCTGTGCAGGCTACCACGGGCACCTTCACACGCCAGTGTTAATTTCAGAACACCTTTTCAAAAGGTCCGTGTGTGTGCGCAGGGGCACATATGTGCACAAATGTGCACGAGTGGGCATGGGCACGTGTGTGTGCAAATGTGGGGTGTGCACATATGTGCTGCGAGTGTGCATGTGCGCATTACACGTAAGTGTGCAGACGAGTGCAGGGCGTGTGTGAGTGCATGGCTCGTGGGTGCTCGTTTGCGCACATGAGAATTTGCATGCGTGGTGCACACGTGCGTGTGCGTGTGTGCCAGCACGTGTGCCCGCTAATGCCATAACCTCTGTGCTCTCCGCGTCCAAGGAAACGCTCCGGAAATTTCAAGCGTGGGGCCAGGCCAGGGCCAAGCTGGCGGAGCAGAAGGCTCAGGCCGAGAAGGAGGAGATTCTGGCTCACGGTGGGGACGCGTGCAAGCTCCTTTCCCACCAGCGCCGGCGCCAGGAGCTGGAGGCCCAGAAACGGTGAGGGGGGCCCCGGGCCAGGTGAGGGGCCCGGCCACCACCCGTGCAGCACTCGGGGCCACCCGTCTGCACTGACCTTGGCCGGGAACCCCCAGGGCCAGCCCCCACCCCTGCCAGCCCCCAACTGCACCTCCTTACTACAGCCCCTTCTCAGCCGACCTCCGGGCCCCCTCCCGTGCTCACAGCCGAGGTGCTGGGAGGGGGGGCTCGTGCCCACTGAGGGCCCGCGAGGCCCCGGGCTCACCTCTGGGCTCACCCCGCCTGCCCGCCTCCGCCCGCGGGCACCTCCACACAGCTGGGCTGCGCCCACACCCGCAGCTCCCGGGCAGCTGCTGCCCCAGGGCCTCCCTCCCCCACACCCCCCACCCAGGGGGCTTGATCCTGGGACAGTGTGGGACCTGACCGAGTGGGTGGGGATAGAGGCTGCCGGGGCCCACCAGCCCCACTCATTCTCTTGCCCTTTTCGACCTCGCATGAGACGCCCCAGGTGTAAAGCAGGCCACCCTCCCATGGCGCGGCCCCCCCACCCTGGAGAACCCTTCCCACCCCCAGCCCCCACCCCTGACCGGGCCAGCTCATGGCTCCAGCCGCTCAGGTGGGGCTTCTCTGTCCCTCTGCTCTGGGGGCGCCTGCTTGCCTGCCCACCTCCGTGGGGGCTCGGGGGCAGCCACTGCCTGTGCCCCCCAAGTCCACTAGTGCAGGCTTGGCAGGCAGGTGGTGCCCAGCAGGGGGCTACAGGGATGAGCGAAGGAGTAGGTGGGCACTTGGCCGCAAGCCCACCCCAGCCCTTAGTTTGGGCCTAGTGGGCCCACACCCTGGGAGCGGGGGGCACTTGGGGGCCGAGGCTTACATGGGCTGAACCGTCTCCCTGGTGTGTGGGCGCCCAGGGGGAGCTGCTGGGCTGGGCTGGACTGCTGGACGGGGGAGGACGGAGCCGGGAGGGAGGATGGAGCCGGGTGGGGAGGATGAAGCCAGGGGGGAGGACGGAGCCGGGAGGGAGGACGGAGCCCGATGGGGAGGACGGAGCCAGGGGAGGAGGACGGAGCTGGGAGGGAGGACGGAGCCGGGTGGGGAGGATGGAGCCAGGAGGGAGGACGGAGCCCGACGGGGAGGACGAAGCCGGGAGGGAGGACGAAGCCCGACAGGGAGGATGGAGCTGGGAGGGAGGACGGAGCCGGGAAGAGAGGACGGAGCTGGGAGGGAGGATGGAGCCTGATGGGGAGGACGGAGCAGGGAGGGAGGACGGAGCCGGGAGGGAGGACGAAGCCCGACGGGGAGGACGAAGCCAGGGGAGGAGGACGGAGCCCGACGGGGAGGACGGAGCCGGGAGGGAGGATGGAGCCGGGTGGGGAGGACGGAGCCGGGCGGGGAGGACAGAGCCGGGAGGGAGGACGGAGCCGGGTGGGGAGGACGGAGCCGGGAAGGAGGACGGAGCCCGATGGGGAGGACAGAGCCGGGAGGGAGGACAGAGCCGGGAGGGAGGATGGAGCCGGGAGGGAGGACGGAGCCAGGAAGGAAGACGGAGCCCGACGGGGAGGACGGAGCCAGGGGAGGAGGACGGAGCCCGATGGGGAGGACGGAGCCGGGAGGGAGGATGGAGCCGGGTGGGGAGGACGGAGCCCGGCGGGGAGGACAGAGGCGGGAGGGAGGACGGAGCCAGGAGGGAGGATGGAGGCCTGCGCCCACGGGCCCGGGGCTCCCCCAGGACAGCTTCCGGCGCGGAGCCCTGCTGGCTGGGCCTGCGCCTTGGGGCGCGGCTCCTGGCCCCCCTCTCAGACGGAGCCTCCCCCAGAGCCTCCGAGGAGGAGCAGAAGCTGCGCAAGCGCGAGATCGTGGCTCGGCTCTTGAAAGAGGAGGCTGCGGAGGAAAAGAGGAGGCAAAAGCAGCAGCCCCCCCGCAAATGCCGGGCACGGCCCACCCTGAGAGACAGGACCTGGGCCTACATCTCCGACGTCTGCGAGGCGGGGGGCCTGGTAGCGGCCTCCGGCTACCCCCTGGTGAGCAGAGGGCCTCCCCTGGTCGAGATCCCAGCTGCCCTGGGTATGGGAACAAGCAGGGAGAGAGGGGGCCCTGCCCAGCCCCCACCAAAGGGCGATCGGGATCTGAGCCCGAATCAGAACAGGAGCTGCGCCCTGCTGCCCACTCACGGGTGCCCCGGCTGCCGAGTGGAGCCCGTGGCCCAGCCGCGGTGGCCCGACTCCCCCCGCCTGGCCCCGACCTGCCCCCGGAGCTCTTCTCCCTGAGAAGCAGCGCCCGGCAGTGGGGGGTGAGCCCGTACCCTCCGCTTGCTTCGCGCGCTCTGCCAGGCTGGACGAGCCCCGCGGGCCTGTGCCCTGCAGGGGGGCAGTGTGAGCGCCGCCCGGGGACGCTGTGCAGCTGGGCAGTGGCTGGGGGCCGCGCCCTGGCTCTCGTTGCCACCTAAAGGAGCGAGTTGGCCGCGCCCCCCACGCCGTCACCTCTCCTAACGGAAGCAGGCTGTGGCGGTCCCCGGCTCTGCCCGGAACCCTCTAGAGAAGGGCTCTCACCTTATTTGACCCACGGACCCCTTTGCCAGTCCGGTGAGCACCACGGGCGCCTGCTGCGTCCACATCCGCTGCGTATCATCTAATAAGAGAATCACACCCGCACCACACGGCCCCACGAGAGTAAGGGATTCCGAATTTCAGTTCAAGCTCACGGGCCCCTGGTTAAGGACCTCCTGCTCTAGTGAGAGGAAGAGGACGCAGAGGCCTGGCCGGCCACCGGAATGCGGGGGTCAGGCCCCCAGGAGCAAGGCCAGCCCCAGCCCGTGTGCTCTGGGGTGCACGCCTCGAGGTCCGTGGGTGACGGCCGGCCCCCCCACGGCTCACGGGCCACCCAGCCCCCGGCTTCGAGGATGGCCTCGACTGCTGGGGATCGGGCCACGCACCAGAGGACACGCTCAGGTTGAAGTCGGCGGCCCGTGAGCCGCGTGGAGGTGTAACAGGTCAGGTGCAGAGGCAGGGCCTGGACAGGTGGCCAGCGCCCTCAGGGAATCACACCTGCCAGGGCCGCTGTCACCTGAGAGCCTCGCCTCAGCCAGGTGGACATGTGCCATCTTACCTGACCCCAGGTAACAGCTGAGCCACTGACTAAGCTCGGCCTGGGGGGTTGAGCACCCAGTCGTCCACCCTCCGTGAGGTCGGTCGTCACTGAAGGTTTTACCATCACCATGAGACTGACGGCATTCCTTTCACCCACCCACCCGGCCACCCACCTGTCCATCCATTCCTCCCTCCCTCCATGCACCCACCATCCACCCCCCCTCCCTCCGTCCACCCGGTCACCCACCCACCCGGCCACCTACCACGCATCTCCCCCATCCACCCGTCCAGCCCCCCCACCCCACCCTCATCCACCCACCCGTCCATCCATTCCTCTTTCCCTCCATCCCCCCAGCCACCCACCCGCCCGTCCGTTCATACTGAGGACCTGCTCTGTGCCAGTCTACACGGCAGCCCTCAGGTGTGGGGGGACATTTCTAGCTCCCCTTCCCCGAGGGCCGGGTGGTCTCCCCGTACACCTCCTCCTGAGCGCCCGTGCGCTCTGGGACCGGAAGGTGACCGTCCTGCCCGAGTGTGCAGCTGGCAGAGCCCGGCCTCAGGCCTCTTGCGCTCTGGGTGACGGCCCGCCTTGGGGCGGCCTCCCCGGCTGCTTGGACCTTGCCCCTGCCCCCTCCTGCCACACCTACCCCCCCCCCAAGCCTCTGACCTGCTCTGCCTCTGCCCAACACACCTGCTCGGCTGTCCCCAAGAGGCCTCCCACCCACCCCGTTCTCCACCAGAGCTCCCACTGCCCCCTCTGAGCCCCCCGCCTCCACAGGCCTCACATGAGGGAGCAGACAAAGCCAGTGCTACAAACTGTCCTGAGGAAATAACCACTGCTGTCCCCTGAAGTCAGCCCCCAGGAGAGCTCTGCGGGGAGTTGTAGATGGGTGAAAATCAGAGGCGATGAGCGGGGAAGGTCAGGGAGCAGATTAGAGCATCTGACAGGTAGAACAGGGGGCGACGTGGGTGGACTCCTGTGGGATTGTGTAAGAATGCTTCGTCATGTGTAAAGACGCTCATCTTACATTTTAAACGGGCGTGAGTGCTGTCCTCTCACTTGTGTAACAAGTGCAAGAGCTGGACGGACAGAGCTGCTTGAGCGGCGCGCTCCGGTGGAGCCCGGGGGCTCATCTGCTCTGAACTTGCCTCCATGTTCTCCATGCTCTGCAACGAGCACATTTTCACGGTGGCGTAAGAAAGACGTGACTTTTTTTCTGCTTAGGGCCGGAAGACTGTAGCAGTTTGATATGGTTATGAATTCCAAAAATAGATACTAGATTATGTTTGTAAACTGGTCTGCACCTGGGCATGATTAAGTTATGACTGGGCTTTGATTGGGCCACCTCAGTAGGGTGCTGAGTCCCCGCCGCTTGGGGACTCACAGACAAAAGACGTGGCAAAGGACAGAGTTAGAGTTTTACTGTTGGAGTTCTGAGCTGGAGCCCTGGGAAGCAAGCACAGAGAGGAGCTTGGTCGTGAGGAAAGAGAAGCAAGCCCCGGCAAGAGAGGAATCCTGAGCCAGAGAGAAGCAAGCCCCAGGAAGAGAGGAGCCCAGGAAGCCTGAGCCCTCGCAGGCGTCAGCAGCCATCTTGCTCCAAATAGACTTTGGTGAGGGAAGTAACTTGCGCTTTATGGCCTGGTATCTGTAAGCTCCTACCCCAAATAAATACCCTTTATCAAAACCAACCAATTTTTGATATTTTGTGTCAACACCCCTTTGGCTGACTAATACAGAACCTAATACTAGAGAGTGGGTTCATGCTTTTGCAATTACCAAAATGCTGGAATGGTTTTATAAATGGGTATGGGTATTTTTTGGAGGAATTGTGAGATGCTTAATAGAAAAGGCCAAGATTGCTTTGCAGAGACTGTTGGTGGGAATATGGATGCTAAAGAGAATTTTTATGATGGCTTAGAAGTAAACGATGAGGGAAGCGGACTTGGCCCAGTGGTTAGGGTGTCCATCTACCACATGGGAGGTCTGCGGTTCAAACCCCGGGCCTCCTTGACCTGTGTGGAGCTGGCCCATGCGCAGTGCTGATGCGCGCAAGGAGTGCCCTGCCACGCAGGGGTGTCCCCCGCATAGGGGAGCCCCACGCGCAAGGAGTGCGCCCCGTAAGGAGAGCCGCCCAGCGCGAAAGAAAGTGCAGCCTGCCCAGGAATGGTGCTGCACACACGGAGAGCTGACACAAGATGACGCAACAAAAAGAAACACAGATTCCTGTACTGCTGACAACAACAGAAGCAGACAAAGAAGAAGACACAGCAAATAACATAAGAACAGACAACCAGGGTGGGAGGGAAGGGAAGATAAATAAATAAATAAATCTTTAAAAAAAAAAAAAAGAAGTAAACGATGAAACTTCTATTGGAAACTGGAGGAAAGGCAGTCTGTGTTTTGGAGTAGCAGAGAACCTAGCAAGATTAACTCCTGGTGTTTTATGGAAGGGAGAATTTGAAAATGGTGAGCCTGGGCATTGAGCTGAAGAACTTTCCAAAGTAAGCCTGGAAAATGTGGCTTGGGTTCTGCTTGCTGCTTATAGCAAAATGCTAGATGAGAGAAAGTTGCTGAGGACTGAACCGTGTCTTTCAAAACCAGAAAGAATCTGGAAATTCCAAGCCTATGGAAATTAAGCTCCCAGAAAATAGCACCCTATTTGAAGACTTAACTAAACTTGGAACTTGTAAATCAGGATTGAAGATGCAGTTATGTCAGAAAGACTTGTGGAAATTCTTACTGTCTGATGGCTTGGACCCCTGCTTCTTGCGTGCTAAAACAACAAACTTTGTGAGAGAACTGTATGAACAGAATCACTGTCAGCTTGAACTAAAAGGGACATGGAAAGGAGAGATTGAAGGAGAAACAGCTTTAAGAGGAAAATCATGGAAGCTGAGATCTGGAATTAGGACATCACCTTGGGACAAGAGAGGAACCCCACCCATGTGTACAGAGAGGGGGAGTTTGTACCAGCAGTTGAAGAGGGTGGATGTTCCCACCCGATGTTCTGGGAGAATTTTGCTGCCCCAGGGTACAGAGAGGGTGGAACAATTCCTCCAGGATTAGGGCAGATAAGGTCAGCACCCCACAGGTCTGAGAGGGGTGGACCTGTCCCCCATGGATTAGGGAAGGCCAGGTGGTCAACTCGTTGCTCTGAGAGGATTGAGCCTGTTTGCCAAAGATTAGGGGGACTGTTGTCTTCACATCAGGTACAAGGGGGGTTAAGACTCTAGCCCATAGATTGGGTAAGGTGTGGCAATCACCCCAACACTCCTGGAGGGGAGATCTGGAGCTTGGTCAACACCCAGATGCTTGATGAGGATGGAACCAAGAAAATGGCCATTGGACAAGACTGTGGAAAGGGTGGGTTCCCATAGGGCACCAAGGAGAAGAAACCATCATCTTAAGGATGACTCTCGGACTGAAGTCGAATGGAGGACGCCCTGCAGGTTTACTGACCTGTAGAGGACCGGTGACTTGTGTTTCCCTCCCAATGTCTCCTTACTGTAGTGAAAATGTTTATCGTTTGTCTGTACATTTGTGTATTGGAAACAGATAACTTGTTCTGTAAGTTTCAGAGATGTATAGCAGACAGGAACATTGCCCCAAGAAAAACTGCATGTCTTTAAATCTGTGATATGATTTAGTACTTGCATTGTTACTGATTTAAGTTTTTTTTTAATATTGTAATGTCTTTTTGGAATTCAGAGGGTAGAGTGTAACAGTTTGGTATAGTTATGAATTCTGAAAATAGATACTGGATTATGTTTGTAAACTGGTCTGCACCTGGGCGTGACTGAGTTATGACTGGGCTTTGACTGGGCCACCTCAGTAAGGTGTGGAGTCTCCGCCACTTGGTGGGTGGGGACTCGCAGATGAAAGACGTGGCAAGGGACAGAGTTGAGTGTTTTTGATTTGGGGTTTTGATGCTGGAGTCTTGAGCTGGGGCCCTGGGAAGGAAGCACACAAAGGAGCTTGGTTGTGAGAGAGAGAAGCCAGCCCCAGGAGGAGAGGAGCCCAGGAAGCTGGACCTGGCGGGCGTCGGCAGCCATCTCGCTCCAACACGTGGCAACAGACTCTGGTGAGGGAAGTGACTTCTGCTTTATGGCCTGGTGTCTGTAAGCTCCTACCCCAAATAAACACCCTTTAGAAAAGCCGGCAGAGTTCTGGTACTTTGTCCCACACCCCTTCGGCCGACTAACAGCACAACCTCGCCTTCCCAGAGGAGGCAGCTCAGGCTGCCCAGCTCCAAGGCCCCGGTCCTCGAGCCACTCAGCCTTTCTCTCTAGACACAGGAGCCCGAGAGCCCCGTTCACCTCAAAGGCCCTCATCTAGTGAAAACCATGTCCAGCGACTCTGTGCAGGGCGACCCCAACTTGGCCATCAGCCCAGAGGCGGACACGCTGGCCGAGCCGGAAATCCCCGGGCTCTGGAATGCCGACTACAGACCACACCAGGTGAGCGCCCCGGCGCGTCCATCCACACCCACTCCTGCCGCTCACACCCGTCCCCCAGCCCCGTCCCCCACCCGCGCCTCCTGCAGCGCGTTCGGGGAACTGGCGTGGGCACGGTGGCCCCAAATGCCCGTCAACCTTGCGTCCCCGGGCACCAGTCCTCAGCCATGGCCTCTGAGGGACGCAGCAGCCAGTGCTGCATTTCTCCGCTTACCGCTAGGGAAGCGTGTCCTAGAAGAAGGCACGCGCTCAAAGCGCTCGTGACCGCCCTCCTAGGCCCCTGTGGCTCTGGGTGCTGCTCCTTTCTGGGTCCTTCTGGAAAAGCCACGAGAGGCATCACCGTCCTGCTCTGCCCTGTCGGGGCCTTCGTCCCGCAGCTGGGGGGCGGCAGGGGCGGCAGTCCCCAGGGAAGCCACGGGGGCTGGGGGGCCTGGAAATAGAGCCCCAGCGTTTCAGCACAGCCTGGGAAAACAAAGGGGACCGTACAGGCCGCTCCGCGACGACTGTCCAGTTAGAAGCCGGCCAGCGGCCACACTGTCCAAGGAAACTCGGCCTCCTGCGAGTTCTCGAAAACTGTACACAGCGAGCACAGTCCCCCCCGCTTAGTTCCCAGCAACGCGGCCTGAGTCCCGGCCGGCCGCTCTCCTTCCCGCTGCTTCTCTGCCCGAGTAAGGCCCCCGTGGGGTGAGCCGTGGACACTCCCCTTCCCCGGGGATGCCCGCCAGCCACCGTCGCCCCCGCCCAGGTGCCCCAAGGAGGACGCCGACCAGAAGCCCGTGGGCGGCTCGCGGCTGGAGAAGGCCCTCCTGGCCCGCACGACCGAGCAGCTGCGCCGGGGCCTGGTGCGCAGGCAGGGGGCGTCGGGGCGCGAGGTCAGGGGCTGCCCCTTCAACAGCAAGCCGGGCCTGCTCCACTTCAGGGTGAGCCGCGGGGCTCGGGGGGCGGCATCCGGGCGGACCCCCGCGGGGGCGGAGGCCGGCGTCCGCCCGGGCGCTTGTCCAGCTTGCAGGACACAGCGGGTGGCGCCGGGCCCAGAGCCCGCCTCGCCTGAGCCTGCCCTCTGGATGCCTCGGCCGGGTCGCACACCCGCCTCCCACTGGGGGGCCCTCCCCTGGGCCCCCGCCACGCGCCTGCGGTGAGAGGGCGCCCCCCGGTGGGCGTCGGGGCCCCGCCAGGCCGCGGACAGTGACCCTCCTCTGGGTGTCCAGGACTTCGACGTCGGCAGAGTGTACAGGAAGAAGCTGACGCTCATCAACGCCACGTACGGCATCAACGTCTGCAAGCTGCTGGGCGTGGAGGAGCACCTCCGGGACGTCATCCAGATCCAGTGAGGCAGGCGCCGCGCGGGCGGGCCGGAGCGCTGCCCCGGGCTGGCGTGGCGGCCGGCGTGGTCCCCATCGTGGCGGCCGTTATGGTCCCTGTCGTGGCGGTTGGAGCGCTGCCCCGGGCTGGCGTGGCGGCCGGCGTGGTCCCCATCGTGGCGGCCGTTATGGTCCCTGTCGTGGCGGTCAGAGCGCTGCCCCGGGCTGGCGTGGCGGCCGGCGTGGTCCCCGTCATGGTGGCCGTTATGGTCCCTGTCGTGGCGGTCGGAGCGCTGCCCCGGGCTGGCGTGGCGGCCGGCGTGGTCCTAGTCATGGTGGCCATTGTGGTCTCTATCATGGTGGTCAGAGCGCAGCCCCGGGCTGGCGTGGCGGCTGGCGTGGTCACAGTCTTGGCGGTCGGAGCGCTGCCCCGGGCTGGTGTGGCAGCCGGCGTGGTCCCCGTCGTGGCGGCCGTTATGGTCCCTGTCGTGGCGGTCGGAGCGCTGCCCTGGGCTGGCATGGCGGCTGGCGTGGTCCTAGTCGTGGTGGCCATTGTGGTCTCTATCATGGTGGTCAGAGCGCTGCCCCGGGCTGGCGTGGCGGCTGGCGTGGTCACAGTCGTGGCAGTCGGAGCGCTGCCCCGGGCTGGCGTGGCAGCCGGCGTGGTCCCCGTCGTGGCGGCCGTCGTGGCGGCCATCGTGGTCCCCGTTGTGGCGGTCGTCATGGTCCCTGTCGTGGAGGCCGGAGCACTGGCATGGTGGCTGGCGTGGCGGCCGGAGCGCTGCCCCAGGCTGTGGTGGCAGCTGTCGTGGTCCCTGTCGTGGTGGCCGGAGCGCTGCCCTGGGCTGTCATGGCAGCCAGCCAGGTCGTCTGGCTCATCACACCTCCTGCCTGGCTCTCGGCTCTGCGGGGCCTCTTCCTATCGGGGGCATTTGTGATGCGTCTGTGGGTGCCCCTCTGGCCGCCACGTTGTCCTCTGTTTCTCTAGACAGCCCGTCGGGTCCCAACGGCAGACAATGGTGGAACTGGCGTACTCTTCCTTTTCCTCCTCACTGGCCCCTCCTGATTTTAGGAACCCGTCTTATTTCTTAGTGTCTGCCTTTGAATTCTTAAGCGTGCTCATAACTTTCGTTTGATTTGTCGACTTTAAAGAAGTTTTTGACTTCTAGCCACTACACATGAGGAAATCAGCAAACCGACTCAGTCCCCTCACTGGCTTGCCCTTTTTTTCTCAGTGTTGTCGGTTCTGCAATTTCTGTCCTGTCGCCCCAACCCCACCTTTGCCGTCACTGTACTAACAGTTTCGCTGTTAAACACCCCCTGGCTCGCGGCCAGGCCTTCTGTGCTCCCGTCTGCCAAGCCTACCCTCCGCCCAGTTCTCAAAGAAGGCACTTGACAGTGGCCGTCCCAGAATGCCCCACGTTCTGGAATGTTCATCTGGAGCCTTTATACTTGAGCAACCTTTTGGGCATAAAGTCACATGTTCTTGAATCTGTAGAAGTTGCTCCTCTCTCTTTTTGTGTTCAAGTCTGAGACCAGCCAATACTTTTCTCAATACTTGAGCTTTTTGCCAGGCTGCCCATGTTTCCTTCTTTATCATTATGTTTTGACATTGATGATTCCGGGTGAATTTTCCCTGGCAAGTAGTGTGCCTCTCCATAGGAAGATTAAAGCCATCTTTTATTTGGGGACTGTTTCCTTGAACTGTGCGTTTACACTTCCATTCTGTTCCAATGTGGTGTTCTCGCGAGACTCCGTTGGACTTCCATGATACCACTCTCCGATTCCCTCTGATGCTTGTCTCTATTTTATTTATGGTTTTTCTCACAATGATCTTTGAGTTTTCTGTAATCTCTCTCTTCTGCTCTTTAGACTTTTGCCTTCATTTTGGAGAAAGTTTTATTTTTCTCTTCCACTTCCTTCCCAACTTCTCTCCGTTTATATGGTTCCTCCCTACTTTTTTGCCATCTCTTCCTGGGTTCCTGTATTTCTGCTTTGTGCTCTTGTTTCATAAAAATGTTCACTTTATTTAACGGTGCTGATCCTCTAGTTCTTTTCATTTAACTGAAGAATTAAATGTGACTATGTTTACTGTGCTTGCTCATGTAATATGATTTCCTTTCACTGTCTTGTTTTTCATTTTCAGTTGTTACCTGTTTTGTGGCTATTCTTACTCTTCTTTCTCTAAACTATTTCAAAAATATAAATTCTGTTTCTGTTCCCTTAGTAGTGACTCAAATTTTAACTTACATTGGCATTCTCTCTCTACATACACACATACTATTTTTATTCTGAGTTTTTTGAAAGTAATTTTAGACCCCATGACCTTGAATCCCAAGAAGTATTTTTAACATCTTGGTGTAGTCCCCAAACATTAAGCAGGGTGACTCCTACCCTCTCCCCAGGCCTGGAGGGAAATGATTCTCAGATTATGCAAGTTTTGAATTATGTGGGAATTGTGTAAGAATGCAACCCTTGGGCACCAACAACCTTTCCTTCCTTAAATACTTCAGGGTGTGTTCCCAAGAGCAGGAACGTCCTCAGGCAAATTATAGCAATGCGCAAAATCAGAAATTTTAGCATTAATAAATTTCATCACTTGTGCCAACAATGCCCTTGAGACTGAGTTTTCTTTTTTAAAAAAAAAAAGATTTATTTTTTATTTATTTCTCCCCCCGCCCAGCTGTCTGCTCTCTGTGTCCATTCACTGTGTGCTCTTCTGTGACTGCTTCTATCCTTATCAGCGGCATGGGAATCTGTGTTTCTTTTTGTTGCGTCATCTTGTTGTGTCACCTCTCTGTGTGTGCGGCACCATTCCTGGGCAGGCTGCACTTTCTTTCGTGCTGGGTGGCTCTCCTTACGGGGCGCACTCCTTGCATGTGGGGCTCCCCTATGTGGGGGACACTCCTGTGTAGCAGGGCACTCCTTGTGTGCATGAGCACTGCACATGGGCCAGCTCCACATGGGTCAAGGAGGCCCGGGGTTTGAACCCTGGACCTCCCATGTGGTAGACGGACGCCCTATCCATTGGGCCAAGTCTGCTTCCTGAGATTGAGTTTTCTTTGGCCAGCATCTAATCCGGGGCCCACCCCGTGTGTGACTGTCACATGACTAACCTTTCCATTGTCTTTCCTGGCCTCGGGAGTGTTTCAGAGACCTGGCCAGGTGTTTTACGGGTGCCCTACGATTTCAGTTGATGTGATGTTTCTCATCATCAGATTCGGGTTATGCATTTTGGGCAGGAATGCCCCAGAAATCATGTGTCCTTCTTGATGTGTCTCAGCACGCAAAAACTTGGTCCCGTTGTGGTGTGAATTTGGTCACTGGGTGCTCTGGTGATCGCCAGGTTGCTTGCTCTTTCCCCGTTGGATATAATAAGCATTTTGAGATGAGCTACATGCTGTTCCTCATCGAACTTTCACCACTAGTCTTAGCATTTCTTATTTTTTTATTTTTTTCCTTTTTTAGTTTTAGCATTTCTTGATGACTTTTACCTGAACTGGCTGTTACTCTGATGGTTGCCAAATGGCTATTTTCTAACTCCATCCATTCCTTCCACACTTGTTAGTTGGCGTTTTATTCTAATGCCACCTTTCCCTTTTCCTCAGTTTATGGATCCTTGGATTCTTAACTTCGTGAGTTACCGTCCGTAGCCATCACATTTTTTTAAAGATTTATTTATTTATTTTCCCCCCTTCCCCTCCTCCCTCCCTGCTGTTCTTGCTGTCTGTGTTGTCTTCTCTTCTCATTTTCTCTCTTCTGGGATTCACCAGGACTCGATCCTGGGGGCCTCTGATGGGGAGAGAGGTTCCCTGTCAGCTGTGCCACCTCAGTTCCTGGTTTCCACTGCACTTCACCTTGACTCTCCCCTTGTCTTTTTTTTGATGCATCATCATCTTGCCGCGTGACTCGCTTGCGCAGGGCCCTGGCTCACCACGCGGGCGCTCACATGGGCAGCTGTGTGGGCACTGGCTCACCACGCGGGCGCTCACATGGGCAGCTGTGTGGGCACTGGCTCACCACGCGGGCGCTCACATGGGCAGCTGTGTGGGCACTGGCTCACCACACGGGCGCTCACATGGGCAGCTGTGTGGGCACTGGCTCACCACACAGGCACACTTTCTCTCCTCCTTTTTCACCAGGAGGCCCCAGGGATTGAACCCAGGTCCTCCCACGTGGTAGCTGGAGGCGCTATCGCTGGAGCCACATCTGCTTCCCCATCACATTTTGTTTTGATGAACAAGTGGCCCGTACATGGCTGGAGGAGTCCACCCACGCTGGCCGCTGCGCCCCTGACCACCCCTGCTTCCCTGAGCACTTCCTCACTGCTCCAGGCTCACCTCGTACTTCCCTATCCCGCCCAGGAGACAGCCTTTTCCCCACGTAACCCTGGTTCTTTTCTATGGAAATGACACGAAGATTTGGGGGCCAGGTGGACTTAGAGCTACAGATATTGTTATTTCTAGGCATTCAGTGGACAGAACTAGGAACGCTGTACGTCTGTAAAATCCCATGACTTGTACTGATAATTCGAACTCCCACCTGACACCCGAGCTCTTTCCAGAATTTCCCCCTTTCCATGTTTGTAACTCCCTTTGCCTTCAACATATTTCCTCATTTCCCTGTTCCTAGGATGCACAGATAGTAGTTTCAGCATTGCTACACCGTGCTATTCTGAAAAGCAAACCACTACCCAGAGTTCAGTCCTTTGCTCTTCTTTTCCTTTGTCCTTCAGCACTTAGGGCATATAATCCAAACACTGTGGTCGAAGTTTCTTGGGTGCATTTTCTCCCTTTTTTTGTGGTTGTGTTCTTCAGTTGAAATATAATTAGGTTAATTGGTTTCTGTTCATCCCATTTTCTGTTTTGGTTCTCTGAATCTTCACCAATTTCATTTTATTTTTTTCGTAGGTGAAACATAAATTTGGCTCCAAAAGCCTAAACTATATAAAAAGCTAAAATCTGAGAATGTCACCAGCCCCGCCCATCTCTTCTGCCCCTTTTCCACGTACCCGTGTAAGTACCTGGTCCCATTAGTTTCGGTTTTATGCATCCTGTGTTTCCTTCTTAAAAAGTGAGCAGGAGTGTTTTCTTATTCTTCCTTCTTTCTCACTTAGAAGTTAGCACACTCTGTGTAGTCTCTAGTATGGTTTTTTTTCTAGAAATCACTGTCAGTTCTAGCGGCCTCCTTTTCACAGCTGCAGTGTTCCCCATACGTGATGAACCACATTGATTCAACAGTCTCCTGTGTGTGGCGTTCAGGCTCTTCCCAGTCGTGCGCAGCTAGGAATGTGTGCAGGTCTTCGTGGTGAGCTGTGTGCCCGCAGGGTCCACCCTAGGATCGCTGCTGGCTGGGAAGCTGCACACGAGCTTTGCTTTGTCGGGTGTTGCCAGTTCCCCTTAAAAGGTCTGACGAGGGCGGCAGGTGTAGCTCAGTGGCTGAGCGCCTGCTTTGCACGTACGAGGTCCAAAACGGAGAAACACACAGAGATGGACGGATGGCCACTGCCCATGATGCCCACTGCCCACTTGTGTCTTGTGTTAAAAGGACTGAGGACCACTGCCTGCTCTGGGGCGCTCTGTGGACCGGCGTGGCCATCCAGGGGACGCTCAGGCTCCAGGGTCTGCTGCTCTCAGTGGCACGAAGTGCAGTTTGTGTAGTGAGGGAGGGGGCGGGCGGGAGCCCCACCGCTGCGTCTCCAGAGGTGCCTCGCGGCCCCCCCACTCGACACCCGGTGCCCTGCTCTGTGCCCTCCCATGAGTGCTCCTCAGCGTTTCTGCGCCCCGGGCATCTGCTATTTCGAGAGCTGGTTCTCGGTCTGTCTTCGACAGCTGCTTCCCCCTTCTCTGCCCTGCAAAGCGTCCGCTGAATCGGTATCTGTCTCTCTCCTTGTGTCACGCTGAGGCTCGAGGTCGTCCTTAGCTGCGCGGGAGCCTGGGGTGCAGGTGGCTGTGCCCGAGCTGAGCGGGGTGCTGTCCAGAGGCCCTGAGCCTCCGGCTGCCCAGAGCGGCGCCCACACCCACCCTGCCAGAAGCCGCGGCCCCGCGAGGGTCTCGGTCCTCGTCCCCTGCCCACTGGTCGCTGCTGGACGCGGCTCCCGGGCTGGCTGCCGCTCTGCAGGTGGCCTGGCTCTTCCTCGGCCACTTTAAATTTCTTGTTTTCAGTGTTGTCCCGCGTAGCCCACCTCGTGCCCTGTCCCTGCAGCACGGCCGCCCCCCAGTCTCAGGGACCCTCCGCCGCGCCCTGCCCCCTCACCCTGCCTGGGCTGCGTCGCGGCCCTTCCCCAGGCCTGCTGCAGGCCGCCTCGCCCCTTGGTGCGTCCCGTCCGTGGTGGGATTGGGCTTTTCTCCTCTCCGGCTTCTCGGGGTCCCCGTCCTGGGGGCTCCTCACGTGCGTCCGCACAGCCGCTTGCTCCGTCTCGCGTCCCACCTTCAGTCGTTGGAACTGCGCGTCCCCGGGGGTCTCTGTGGCCCTCTGTGTCCTGCGGGTCTGGGTGCTCGGCCCGCTGTCTGCTCGTGGCCCCGCTCTTCTCACGGGGGGCTCCGTCCTGGGCGTCTGTGTCGTGGGCTCAGGGCGTCCCCCCAGATAGGGAGGTTTGGGGCTCCCACCACCCGGCGCCATGGGCGTTTCCAGCCGGGGCTGAATGTCCAGCTCGTGCAGGCTCATGGAAGCCGCGCAGGCTCGAGCCCTTGCAGGAGACGCCCTGCCTGGCCCCCCAGCCGAGACAGCCCCCGGGCAGGTGGGGCCGGGCTCCCTGCCCCGAGCCCTGCCCCTGCACCCCTCGCCGTGAGCCGGGCGCTCTCTGGGCACAGGAAGGCGGTGGCGACCCCAGCAGACCCCACTGCTCCTTGGCCGGGGAGGGAAGCCGGGCCCCTGCTGCGGTCAGCGGCCGTTCCGCCCTTGCTGCATGGTGGGTGCCCGCTTCCGTGGCGGGCCTCGCCCCACGTGCCCGTGGCTCCTCGCCCCTGCAGCTTTGACCCACCTGGCCTGCTGTCAGCTGGGATGGCCTGCGAGGTGCTCGTCGTCTTCAAGCCCGTGGTGAGTGGCGCGGTGTCCCCGCCCCTCTGGGAGGGCCACGCGGGGCGGGGGGCGTGTCCGCGGGGCGGGGGGCCACGCCGGGCGGGGGGCCACGCTGGGGGGGGGCCACGCTGGGGGGCCACACTGGGCAGGGGGCCACACGGGGCGGGGACCTGTCCGCGGGGCGGGGTCCACGCTGGGGGGGGCCACGTGGGCGGGGGGCCACGCCGGGCCTGCGTCTGCTCCGCCTTGTCTCCAAGGCCACTCTCCGGATCATGAACCGCTGAGCAAGGGCCGCAGCATCTCGCAGGGACGAGCCCGCAGGCTTGAGGCAGGCGCTGCCCGCGTGTGCGGAGGCGTCTGGGGCGGCAGGCTGTGGCTGTACAGTGCGGGCTGCGCAGCTGCATCACCAGCCTCACAGCGCCCGGCGCACTTTTGTTTTTTTAGGTAAATAAAGACCTGGAAGGAAAGGTCTCATTTCTGGCTCAGACCGGTGGATTTTCCGTTCCCCTGAAATGCTCGACCAAGAAATGTTGCGTAAGTTCAAAGACGCCCGCCCTGGCGCTTCCGAGGGTGCCTGCCGGGAGCCGGGGAGGGGCGCGGCTGGGGCGTGGGAGTGGGCTCGGGTGTCTGGGGGCTGCGACCTGGTCTCTTGGGGGCGGCAGGTCTGCGGAGGCCGGGATGGCGGGGCCAGGGGCTCGCCGAGGGCACGCCGCTCCTTCAGTCGCCCTCAGCCGACTCCCAGACCCCCTCTCGGTCTTTCCTTTTTTTAAATGAAGAAAAATTTCAAACAACAAAGAGCAGACAGACCAGCAGCTGCACGTGCACTGCCGGGCCAGGGCTTGGCAGCGTCTGCCATGGTAGCTGACCCATCCCTGCACGCAGCAACGCTCCCATGAGAACACAGCACGCATCAGGGAAAATTCCCCTGCAGGAAACCACCGCGTCAGTGTCATTCCTACGTAAATTAGTCAGCTCTTGGCACTGATGCTGCATAACAAACCACCCCTAATGAGCAGCTTTTGAGGGCCTGTTCTCATGGTCACGGGCATGCAGTCGGCTGTGGTTTGGCCGATCCAGGATGGGCCCCAGGGCTCTGCCTCAGGCCGCAGGTGAGCTGGGCTCCCAGCAGCCTCTGGGGCAGCAGATACCTGGGCATGTGCTTCTCACCACAACGTGGCGCCCAGGAAGCCACACCCAACTACACCAGCACATTTGAGGCCTTTGCCCATTTCCTCTGCCAACAATCGCTTGGCTCCAGCATGTCACGAGGCCGCGCCCTGCCACAACAGGCCAGAGACCCTCTCCACGCACCCACCTACAAAAGAGGAGTGAGGGTTGAGAACGACGACCCAATATTCTGCATGAATGAAATTAGCAAAATTCCTAAGTACCAGTCGATACTCAGTCCTTATTCAAACGCACCCAATTGTCCCCAAACCGTCTTTATCGCTGCTGCTCTTGAGCTAGGATGCAGTCTAGAGTACATGCTGTATTTGACTTTCTTTCTCTGAAGCCCCTGACTCTAGGACTGCCCCCCCCCCCCACACACACACGCTCTGGTCCTGACGTCGGCCAGGCGGTGCTCGCGTGGGACCTCACGTTCCCAGGCGCGTGGCTGCTTCCCCACCGCGTCCTTTGGTGTCCCTTTCTCCTGTGTTCCTTTAAACTGGGCGCTAGATTCAAATGGGATGTAGGAAGGACATTTTGGCGGGAGGCTCCGTCGTACCCAGAGGCTTCTGCGTCCGCCTGCGCTGAGTTCCTGCTGCCAGGCGCAGGCTGGCTTCCTGGGCCCCTGCGCCCACGCGCGCCGTCCCCCGGCGCCCAGCAGAGGTGCCACCTCGGCACACTGCACGGACCGGCTTCCCCTCCGTCATTCTCCCCTGGTTTGAGCAACCGCGGAGATCCGCGCCTGACCCCGTTGCTCCGTCAGGCGCCCAGACGGGCCCGACTGCTTTCGGGGCTCCTCGCTGGTCCCCAGCTGCGCTCCCCAGCTCCGGCTTCCACTGCGGCGGCCAGGCGCGTGTCTCTGCAAGGTGGCCGCCTTCTTTGGCCATTTGCTGCTTCTCTCGCATTCAGTGCAGGCAGCTGGCGAAACGACCCCTTCCGCAGGTGGAAGTTCGACCCTTTTTCTCTTCTTTAAGTCTCCTTTTGGCTCGACTGGGTTTTTGGGTTTCTGTCATCTGACTCTCTACTCTCCTGGCTCTCCAGTCGCCCCAGAGGCGTCCTCATTCACAAAGTCCACCTACACCGTGTCCTTGCTGGCCTCCAGGACGCTCACCAAACCCAGTTCCCAAGCCGCACCCCTCGCCCAGAGGGCCCACCACCCTTTAGGGCAGCCAGCGGCTTGGGGCGGTGCTGCTTCTGGCAGAACGCTGCACGTGGAGCCAACACTCGAACCCAGAACCCTGGACTCAGCCAGCAGGTGGGCCAGCCCCGGGCAGTTCTGTGCCAAAGGCGGCGAAGGTCTCCTCCACAAAGGGCCTGGGGGGGGGCGACATCAGGGTCTCTGAGCTCACAGACGGGCACCAGCCCAGGGCTCCTGCGCCCAGCTGTGGGGCCAGTGGGTGCAGGCGGCAGCATGGCAGCCGCTTAGCTGAGCGCGGCTCCTCTCCTCAGAGGCGGCTTCCGGGCTGCTGCCCACGTCCTCAGCCGGGGCTTCTGGGCCCTTGTCGCTCTCCAGGCCTGGCCGCCCCGGGCCTCAGTCCCTCCAGCCACTCGGTCAGCCCAAAACCGCCCCTGCACATACAGGCACGCGCAGGCACGTGTGAGCGCACACACGTGGGCAAGCATGCTCACACATTGGCGTGTGCACACGCGCACACAGTCCACACAGATGCATACGTGTACTCACGCATCTCTGCAAGTGCACATGTGCACACGCAAATACAAACCAGTACCTGTGAGCACAAGCACGTGCATGCACACGTGTGCCCAAAGACGCATGCATGCACTCGTGCACATGTGCACGCAAATACCCACAGGCACGCACACTTGCACAAGCACACACCCGCGCACACCATGCGCAGGTGCGCGTGGACATGCACACACTCTGCATGATGGAGAGCAGCAAGAGGGTGGCCACAGCTAAGTCACCTCAGAAACGGGGTCAGGGGCCCGCTCGTCCCCAGCAAGGGCTCCCCGGGTGGGAGTAGGCTCCTCGGATAGACTCGGGGTCTGCCCTCCCGGGGGGAAACTCTTGTCCGTGCTCCTCTGTGGCCCCGGCCGTGGCTCAGACGCAGGAGCTGCTGGTTCTTCACATTCAGTGCCTGGAAAAGTCCACGCAAGGTGGTGGCTCAGCGGGGCCACGGTAGGGCCCAGGCGTGGCGCTCTTAGCAGGCGCCCCAGGTGAGGCCCAGCGGGGAGCCATGAGAAACCCTGGCTCGAGGACGCGCTGTCGCTCCAGAAGGAAGGGGCTCCACCTGCAGCTCCGGGACAGCGCCCCGCATCGGCTGGTGACCTCGCCCGCCCCCCGAGCCGCCGGCGTCCTTGGGGCCCCCACGAGCAGGTCTGGCTTTTTGTTGTTGGGATGACAATGCCCCGAGTTAGTTTGTCATCCTCCTTAGCTTAGCGCCCCACTCACCTGTGGTCCATCGTGGCCATCTTTCTTTACTTAGGTATAGTTTTGAATTAATGGACTCTGTTTCTAGAGCGGTTTTCAATTTGCAGAAAAACTGAGCAGAAAGTAGAGCAAGTCCCCATTCCCCCCACCCACGTATCTTGCATCCGTGGGATGCGTTTGTTACAACCGATGACCCAGTACTGATGCGCCAGCAGCAGGTAGGCCCCCTGCTTGCGTCAGGGGCACGCAATGCCGTGCAGGCCGCGGGGTCTTTTGTCGTGCTGTGTTTTGTTTTGGGAGGTACCTGGACTGGGAATTGAACCCAGGACCTCATATGTGGGAAGCAGCCACTCAACCACCCAACCACATTGGCTCCCCTGAGTTGGCTTTTTCATTTGTTTTGCTTGCTGTTTGTTTTTACGAGGCACCAGGCACCGAACCCAGGCCCTCCCGTGTGGGAGGTGCTCGGCCGCTTGAGCCCCATCGGCTCCCCAGCCCTGCGGGTTCTGACAGCTGCATCGTGCCGTGGACCCTCTGCCCCGAAAATGCCCCTGCCCTCTCCATCCCAGCCCCGAACTGCGAGCCGCTCTCCACTGACTCTGGTTTTGCATTTTCCAGAATGTCCCTTGGGTGGGGCCACGGGCTCTCAGGTGGGCTTCTTGTACTCGCAACTTGCCTTTAAGGTCCCTCTGTGTCTTTCCCGGGGCTCGACGGGACATTTCCTTTCGTCTCCATCGTGTGTCTCTGTCGGGCACTTTGTCCGTTCACCCAGCAAAGGGCGTCTGGTTGCATCCGGTGTTGGCAGCAAAGAACGACGCTGCCCCAGCTTCCGCGCAGGTGCCTGCAGACCCGGGACAGGCCCCGGGCGAGCGTCTGCCGGTCGAGTCTCGGCCTCGTCGGCATCCCGAGGGCTGCCCGGCTCACTCCCATCAGCGAACGAGTGCACCGGGGCTGCGGGTGGGCCAGCCCTGGGCCGGGTCTGTGCCCCGAGTGCCCCCTGCGTCTTCTCGTGTGGCAGGAGCGCCCCACGCCCCAGCAGGATGCAGGGCAGAGGGGCGGCGGGACAGAGGGACAGCAGGATGGAGGGATGGCAGGATGCAGGGCAGAGGGACGGCAGGGTGGTGGGGCACTGAGGGGGGCAGCTGCTTCGGAAGTGGTGTCCCCTGGTCCACGTCCACATGGCAGCTGTCCTTGTCACGCTGGTGGCACTGCGGCTCCGCAGGGGTCTTTGCGCAAAGTGGGAAAGAGGGAAATGCCCTTGTTTTGTCAGCAGAGACAGTCTTCTGCCATTTGCCAGAAACTAGTCACGACAGGCGCGCAAACCTGAGCGCTGGGTGCGGCCCGGGACGCGGGCTGGGCAGCGCACGGAGGGACGCGGGCTGGGAGCAGCGCCTGGGCTGTGGGCCTGGCCGCCCCGCCCGGCCCCGCCCGGCCCCTCCGGGCCCTCCGCACACTGACACGCCTCCCGCCGTGCCCTCCGCAGCTGTCCCTGGACAAGACGCTCATCGACTTCGGCAGCTACGTGGTGGGTGAGACGGCGTCGCGGACCATCACGCTGGCCAACAGCGGGGGCCTGGGCACCAAGTTCCGCTTCCTGCCCGCGGCGGAGCCCTGCGAGCCCGACGTCTCCACCTCCCTGCTGAAGACGGTGCGCGGCCCCGCCGAGGGCGCTGGGAGCCGGGCTCGCCGCAACCCTGAGATCTGGGGGAGCCGAGAGGGGCCCAGGCCGCAGGAGGGAGAGCCCGGCTGCCGAGGGGACCCCGGCCCAGGGAGGCCGCTGCGCAGCCCCGCTGGCCCTGCCCCTGCCCGCCCCCCCAACGCCCGCCGTCTCCCACTGGCCACCTGAGCGGCGGCGCTCGGCGGGGACCCTCCAGGCCACGCGAGGTCTGCGGAGTCGACCGGCGTCGGGTGGACGCGCTGCCAAGTAGCGGTTCCACGTTCTCCTCTGCAGAGCAGTTTCGTCCTCTCTGAAGATAAAAGTCTGTATGAAAAGGTCGCCGCGAGCTTGTCCGAGCTGCAGGAGGAGAACCATGAGTCATCCCTGCTGGACGTCCAGGCCCAGAAAGAGCCCGGGAGGCCAGGCAGCAGGGAGCCGGGGGAGGCCACCCCTGCAGGTGAGTGCCCACGGGCCCGCCGTCGCCGAGGCAGCACCCGAGGCGGGCAGCACCCGAGGCAGGCAGCACCCCAGGCGGGCAGGACCCCGAGGCAGGCAGCACCCCAGGCGGGCAGGACCCCGAGGCGGGCAGCACCCCAGGCGGGCAGGACCCCGAGGCGGGCAGCACCCCAGGCGGGCAGGACCCCGAGGCGGGCAGCACCCCAGGCGGGCAGCACCCCATGACGGGCAGCACCCGAGGCGGACAGCACCCCAGGCGGGCAGGACCCGAGACGGGCAGCACCAAGGCGGGCAGCACCCCAGGCAGACAGCACCCCAGGCGGGCAGCACCCCACAGTGGGCAGCACCCCAGGCAGACAGCACCCGAGGCAGGCAGCACCCCAGGCGGGCAGGACCCCGAGGCAGGCAGCACCCCAGGCGGGCAGGACCCGAGGCAGGCAGCACCCGAGGCGGGCAGCACCCCAGGCGGGCAGGACCCGAGGCAGACAGCACCCCAGGCGGGCAGGACCCCGAGGCAGGCAGCACCCCAGGCGGGCAGGACCCCGAGGCAGGCAGCACCCCAGGCGGGCAGCACCCGAGGCGGGCAGCACCCCAGGCGGGCAGGACCCCGAGGCGGGCAGCACCCCAGGCGGGCAGGACCCCGAGGCGGGCAGCACCCCAGGCGGGCAGGACCCCGAGGCGGGCAGCACCCCAGGCGGGCAGGACCCCGAGGCAGGCAGCACCCCAGGCGGGCAGGACCCCGAGGCGGGCAGCACCCCAGGCGGGCAGCACCCCATGACGGGCAGCACCCGAGGCGGACAGCACCCCAGGCAGGCAGGACCCGAGACGGGCAGCACCAAGGCGGGCAGCACCCCAGGCAGACAGCACCCCAGGACGGCAGCACCCGAGGCAGACAGCATCCCAGGCGGGCAGAATCCCGAGGCGGGCAGCACCTCAGGCAGGCAGGACCCGAGGTGGGCAGGACCCCAGGCGGGCAGCACCCCAGGCAGGCAGCACCCGAGGCGGGCAGCACCCGAGGCGGGCAGCACCCCAGGCGGGCAGGACCCCGAGGCAGGCAGCACCCCAGGCGGGCAGGACCCCGAGGCGGGCAGCACCCCAGGCGGGCAGGACCCCGAGGCGGGCAGCACCCCAGGCGGGCAGGACCCCGAGGCGGGCAGCACCCCAGGCGGGCAGGACCCCGAGGCGGGCAGCACCCCAGGCGGGCAGGACCCCGAGGCGGGCAGCACCCCAGGCGGGCAGCACCCCATGACGGGCAGCACCCGAGGCGGACAGCACCCCAGGCAGGCAGGACCCGAGACGGGCAGCACCAAGGCGGGCAGCACCCCAGGCAGACAGCACCCCAGGACGGCAGCACCCGAGGCAGACAGCATCCCAGGCGGGCAGAATCCCGAGGCAGGCAGCACCCCAGGCGGGCAGGACCCCGAGGCAGGCAGCACCCCAGGCGGGCAGGACCCCGAGGCAGGCAGCACCCCAGGCGGGCAGGACCCCGAGGCGGGCAGCACCCCAGGCGGGCAGGACCCCGAGGCAGGCAGCACCCCATGACGGGCAGCACCCGAGGCGGACAGCACCCCAGGCAGGCAGGACCCGAGACGGGCAGCACCAAGGCGGGCAGCACCCCAGGCAGACAGCACCCCAGGACGGCAGCACCCGAGGCAGACAGCATCCCAGGCGGGCAGAATCCCGAGGCGGGCAGCACCTCAGGCAGGCAGGACCCGAGGTGGGCAGGACCCCAGGCGGGCAGCACCCCACAGTGGGCAGCACCCCAGGCAGGCAGCACCCCAGGCGGGCAGCACCCCGAGGCAGGCAGCACCCCAGGTGAGCAGGACCCCAAGGTGGGCAGCACCCGAGGCGGGCAGCACCCGAGGCAGGCAGGACCCCAGGCGGGCAGCACCTGAGGCGGGCAGCACCCGAGGCGGCTCAGTGTCCCTGATGGCCGGGTGGGACGGGCCAGGGCCTCCAGCTGCCGTGGTGGCCGCCGGGGAAGACGGTCTCCGTCCGCGGTGCAGGGCCGGGCTTGCGTTGGGGTTTGAGCCGACGAGACCTGAAGGAGGTCCCCGCGTGGCCCCCAGGACGGCTGCTTCAGGGCCCCCCCTGGGGTGTCTGGGGAGCCGGGGAGCCTGGGGGCCCTAAGGGGGCCCGTGTGGGCCTGGGCGCTGCCGCCCGCGCCCAGGTGGCGTCTGCTCCGTGGCGGCCTGGCAGAGGCGTCGGCACAGCTTGGTTCACAGGACACGAGCCCACGAGGGAGGGGCGAGGAGCGGCCCCCCCCCCCACCCTGGCCGTTGTCCAGAACGTTCCTCGTCCTGTCCCTGCTTTTCTTTGTGGTTTTTCCACACACGGGTCTTTCCGGAAACGTCGACCTTGGCCTGTTCTCAGCCTTCCCATAGCGGAGTGGTGACAGCGACGCGTGTGGGCGCTGAGGCTGCCCGTGTCTGCTGAGCCCCTGCCCGCGGCGGGACGTCTTGGTGGCCGCAGCCTTTGCGTGGCTTTGTCCACTGTCCGGGTTTCCTTCTGCACGAAGAGTCTACCGAGGTCTCCCGCCCGCTTTTCTGTAGGACTCTTCAGTCTTTGTCTTACTTCTTCGTGGGCGTCCTTCCTGTGGCCTGGACGTTAACCCATCGGATACAGATGTTTTAAACATGGCCTCCACGTCCGTGGCCTATCTTTTCGCTCTACATATGACATCTTGTGTTCCATCAAATTTCTTAATTTTGATATTTGCAAATTTATGAGTCTTTGGTTTGAGGTTTATCTTTTTTTTTTTAAGATTTATTTTATTTATTTTTCTCCCCTTTCTCCCATCGCCTGCTCTCTGTGTCCATTCGCTGTGTGTTCTTCTGCATCCGCTTTCATTATCTGGCGGCACTGGGAAACCATGTCTCTTTTTTTGTTGCATCATCTTGAGGTGTCAGCTCTCCATATGTGCGCCCCCACTCCTTGGGCGGGCTGCAATTTTTTCACATGGGCAGCTCTCCTTACAGGTGCACTCCTTGCGCGTGGGGCTCCCCTATGCGGGGCACACCCCTGCGTGGCACGGCACTCCTTGCACGCATCAACACTGCGCATGGGCCAGCTCCACACGGGTCAGGAGGCCCTGGGTTTGAACCCTGGACCTCCCATGTGGTAGGTGGACGCTCTATCAGTTGAGCCACGTCCACATCCCAAGCTTTATGTTTCTTATGCCTTTTTAGTAAAAATTTTCCCAATCCCAAAGTCATAACAATATTTTCTTATTTTCTCCTTAAGACATTCTCATTTTAGCATTTGCGCTCAGGGCTGTGATCTGTCTTAAATCACAGTTGTGTACATATGAGGCAGGGGTTGAGACTCTTTTTAAAAATTTTCCAGTTGTCCCTGAAACGTGTTGGAAAGACATCCCCTTCCCCAGAAGAGCTGGGCCTGTGTCCTGAGAGTCTGCGCTAGGCTCCCCCCTCCGCTCAGGTGACTACCCTTGTGCGCGCCGCGCCGCCTCGCCACTGGAGCTTTCTGGGAAGTCTTGAGGCCAGGCAGGGTGAGTCACACAACGTGCTCTTCTCGAGATCACTGGGACAGCGTAGCCTTTGTATTTCTGCATAGATTTTAGAATCAGTTTCCGGATTTCCACAAGGACTCCTGCTGTGAGCGTGATTGGCTTAGGTGGAGGTTTGGGGTGATGCACCCCAGAAAGCACCCCAGAATAACGTGCTCTTCCACCTAACCTGTTCCTGCGGGTGTGGCCCGCTGCGAGCAGGACCTTTGGACGAGGCTCCTTCGGGTGAGGCGTGGCCCCGTTCAGCCTGGAAGGCCTGGGTCCTGTGTCTGCGTCCTTTACGAGCAGAGGCTCAGCGCAAAGGAGAGACCAGAGGCTGAAACACCCAGAAGAGCAGCGGAGGCCAGGACGGCCGCCGCGGCCAGGGAGGCAGGGGCGGGGGATCGCCAGCAGCCGGCCCGGGGTGCCCGTTTTGAGAAGAAAGCATCACCTGGATGACACCTTGATTTGGACTTTCCCTTAGCCTCAAAATCGTGAGCTGATGAATTCCCTGTGTTTAACCTGACCCTTTGCATGGTATCTGCTTGAGCAGCCAAGGAAACTGAAACAGCATAGCATTGCATCTACAGACCAATGTGGGAGAACTGACATCTTAACAATATTGTCTTTCACTAAGTGAGTGTGGATTATCTTCCCATTTAGTTAGGCCGTCTTTAATTTTCTTCAGCAGTGTTTTATAGTTTACAGTACAGAGGTCTTATACATTTTTGGTAATTTTATTCTAAGTATTTTATGCCTTATGAGACTATCATAAATGGAATTTATTTTTTATTTCATTTTCTTGAATGCTTGAATATAAAAAATACAAAGAAACTAAAGAAAAAAAGACAAATAAAAAATACAGTTTAATCTTATTTCCTATAACTTTACTAAATGTTCTGGTAGATTCCTTAAGATTTTCTATAGTCATCATCTATGAAGAGACAGTTTTACTTTTTCCTTTCCAATTTTTATGCCTTTTATTTCTTTTTCTTGCCTTATTGCCCTGGCTAGGACCATAAATAATGTTAAATGGAAAATGGGAAAATTGACCTTCTTACCTTGTCCAAATCTACAGAGAATAGCATTCACTATTTCACATTTAATAAGATGTTAGTTGTAGTTTTTTTTGGTATATGCCATTTATCATATTGAGGACATTCCCTTCTATTCCTAATTTAATGACTTTTTTTTAGTCATGAATGTGTATTGGATTTTGTCAAATTATTTTTAAATACCTATTGAGATGATCATATCATTTTTCTTTTTAATCTGCTTATATGACTAATCTTATTGATTGGTTTTCAAGTGTCAAAGCAACCTCACATTGCTGGGATAAACCCAGCTTTGTCATAATGTATCATCCGTTCAATGTTTTTCTAAGTTTGACTTGCTAACACTTAAAGATTTTCATGTCTATGATCATGAGGATTGTTGAGCTCTCTCTTACTGCTGTCTTTTCAGGCTTTGGTATCAATTCACGCTGAACTCATCAAACAAATTGCAAAGTGTTTCCTTGACACCTCTCTCCCGTTTTCTGAAAAAGTTTGTGTCAAATTAGTGTTATTTCTTTCTTAAAAGTTTGACAGCATTCACCAAAGAAACCATCTGGACATGGATTTTTTTGGTGTGTGTAGCTGGGGGAAGGTCTTTGATAAATGAATTCAATTTTTTTAAAAGGTATAGGACTATTTGGAATTTTCTACTCAGCTAAATTGTTAAATTTTTTGGCAGAAAACTCGAAGTTTCCTTATTGTCCTTTTAATATCTATGTGCTCTATATTGAAATTGCCTTTTCATTTCTCAATTGGTCATTATGTTCTCTTTTTTTCCTTGATCCATACAGCTACGGAGTTTCCAATTTCATCAGTCTTTTCAAGGAAGCAACTGTTGGATTTGTTGATTTTCCTCTATTCTTTTCTCTATTTCATTGATTTCTGCTGTCTCAGTTATTTCCCTCCTTCTGCTTACTTTGGGGTTGCTTTGCTCTTAAGGTTAAAAAGCTAGAAAATTAGGTAGCTTTCTAAAATTGGGTCGCTTTCTTCGTTTAGAACATAAGCACTTTGAAGCTATAGGTTTCTCTCTCAGCACAGTTTTACCTGAATCTCATACCTTTTATGTTGTTTTTCATTATCGCTCAATTTGAAATATTTTTAATTCCCATTGTGATCTTCTTTGATTCATGGGTTATTTGGAAGTGTGTTGCTTAATTTCCAAATATTTGAAATTTGCGAAGATAACTTACTGGTATTGATTTCTGATTAAATATCACTGTGGTCAGAAAGCATATTCTCTATAATTTCAATCTTTTTAAATTTATTGAGACTTGTCTTTATGTCCTAGGTCTATCATGATTAACATGCCATATGCACCTGAAAATAATGGGAATTCAGCAGATGGAGTGTTCTTATATTTCAATTAGATCAAGGTAGTTGATAAGTTATTCAGCTCTTCTCTGTCTTGATTTTTTTCTCCTGATCTAGTATTTTATCAGTTGCAAGGAGAATAGGCATAAGAATCTCTCTGATTGTGAATTTGCCTATTTTTCCCTTTAATTCTGTCCATTTTGAAGCTATGTTATTAAGCATACACACATTTATAATTGTTTTTTTTTAAAGATTTATTTTATTTTATTTCTCTCCCCTTCCCCCCACCCCCAGTTGTCTGTTCTCTGTGTCCATTTGCTGCGTGTTTTCCTTTGTCCACTTCTGCTGTTGTCAGCAGCACGGGAATCTGTGTCTGGTTTTCTTGCGTCATCTTGCTGCGTCAGCTCTCCGTGTGTGCGGCATTCCTGGGCAGGCTGCACTTTCTTTCACACTGGGTGGCTCTCCTTGCGGGGCGTACTCCTTGCGCATGGGGCTCCCCTATGCGGGGGACACCCCTGCATGGCAGGGCATTCCTTGCGCACATCAGCACTGCGCATGGGCCAGCTCCACACGGGTCAAGGAGGCCCGGGGTTTGAACCGAGGACCTCCCATGTGGTAGACGGATGCCCTAACCACTGGGCCAAGTCCGCTTCCCCTATAATTGTTTAATCTTCCTGATTAATTGTCCTTTTATCATTCTTAAATGACCTTCTTTATCTCTTGTAATACTCTTTGGCTTAATATCTAATTTATCTGATATTAATCTAACCACTTCAGTCTTCCTATGCTTACTATTTGCTTGGTATCTTTTCCCATCCAATTGTTTTCAACCTCTCAGTAAATTTCTATTTAAAGCGTCTCTCTGATAGACAGGCATGTAATTGGGTCTTAGTTTTTTGGGTTTTTTTATTGTTGTTGTTGTTGTTTTGCCCTATTCTGACTATCTACCCTTTAATTGGAGTGTTTAGGCCCATTTAATTTTCATGTAATTTTTGATATGGTTGGATTCAGGTTACCATTTCACTATTTCTTTTCTGTTTATCCCATCTGTTTTTCCTTCTGTTTTCCCTCTTTTCCAGTCTTCTTTTGAGTTAACTGAAAATATTTTAGAATTCCGTTTTAATTCATCTGTTGGGTTTTTAGCAATTCTCTCTGCACTTGCTAATAGCTAATCTAGGGATTACATACACATCATTAACTCTTCATGGTCTATTTTAGTTAAAATTGTACCACTTCACAATAAAAATAAGACCCTTGTAATTGGGTCCATTTATAACCCCACCCTTGATGCTGTGTTTGTCGTATATTATAGCAACATACATTATAAACCCTGAATATATTGCTATAGTTTTTAAGTACTTTTATGCATTATAAAGAAACTGAGAGGAAAAAAGAATAGTCTTTTGCATTTAACCAGATAGTTACCATTTCTGTTTTTCATTTTGTTTTCTGATGCTCCAGGTTTCCATCTGCTCTCATTTCTCTTCAGCCTCTGACATTTCTTATAATTTAGGTCTCCTGGTGATTAAGTCACTTAGTTTTCCTATATCTAAAAGCATCTTTATGTTACTTTCCTTGTTGAGGAATGTTTTCACTGGATATAGAATTGGGGGTTGGCATCTTTTCTTTTTGCAGCATTTTAGAGATGCCGTTCCACTGCATTCTGGCCTCCACTGTTTATTCCTTTTGGGAAGTCAGTAGTTATTTTTATTGTTATCTCTCTGTGTATAATGTGTCTTTATTTTCTCTGGCCACTTTCAATATTTTCTCTTGATATTTGACTTCCAGAAATTTAACTATGTCTACCTAAGTGTGGTTTTCTTTGTATTTATCACTCTTGGTGTTACCTGGGGTTCTTCAATCTGTAAGTGTTTTTAACAAAATCTAGGAAGTTTTAGCTACTATTTTTTCAAATATTTTTTTCTACCCCATTCTATTTCATGTCTCCTTCTGGGACTCCATTTAAACATGTTTAGGGTCCTATGGGGGACCCCTGAGGCTCTGTTCAGTGATCTTTGATCCTTTTTATTTCTGTTTTTCAGATGGGATCCTTTCTTATGATATTTCTTCAAGGTCACTGGTTCTTCTGTCATCATCAATATGGCTGCCACCCAATGAATTTTTTTATTTCAGATCATGTATTTTTTGGTTCTAAAATTTTCACTTCGTTCTTTTTTACAGCTTCTATTTCTCTAAGTTTTCCTAATTTTGTTATTCGGGGTTCTCTGGGGAAACAGAATCAACAGGATATATATATAATATAAATATTATGAGATTTTTTATAGGAATTGGTTCATGCAGCTGTGGAATGAGCAAGTCCAGACTCCACAGGGCAGGCTGCAAGCTGGGAACTCCACTGAAGGTTCCAGGAACTCCCCAGGAGCAGCTGCTGGCCAAAGTGGACATGGAGATTCTCCCTTCCGACTGCTGAAGTCATCACTGCTCCTTTTAAGGCCTTCAGCCGATCAGACATAACTTTTCGCATTGTTGAAGGCGATCTCTTCAGTAGATTGTAGATATAATCAGCCACAGATTCAATCAACGTATTGATGATTTAAGTCCATGAAATATTCTCATAGTAACTATCAGGCCAATGCTTGCTTCACCAATCAACAGGAAAGCATGATCTAGCCAAGTTGCCGTCTAAACGTAACCACCAAACTATTTGTTCATTCATGACGTGCACATTTCTTTCATGTCTTTGAGCATAGCTCTCATAACTGCTTTAAGATCCTCATCTCCTAATTCCAACAACCATGTCTTCTCAAACCCAGTCTTCATTGATTGATTTCTTCTTATTAGTCACATTTTTTCTGTTTTTATTTTCTTGTGTCTAATAATTTTGCATTGTATCCTAGACATTGTGAATGATATATTACAGGCATTCTTAATTATATTCACTTGAAGATTATTTTATTTTTGTTTCAGCAGACCATTAATTTGGCTGAACCCAAACTTAAAATTTGGTCTTTCTTGTGTCAGACAGCAGCTAAAATTTCTGTTCAGTTATTTTAGCTGAGCTAGGCTGCTTGGAGTGTGCCCTGTGCATGCAAAATTCAGCAGTCAGACTAGAGGTTCAAGCGCGTTTTAGAACTCTCCTTCTATCGGCTCTCTCCTTTCCAGGATTCCTCCCTTTACTTTTCAGCTCATGCAGCTATCATCCTGAGCTCTGCCCTCTGGCTCTTCAAGCCAGCAAGACCGTGAGTTTTGTGCCTAAGTCTTAGCTGTCCAGGATGGCATTGGGTGTGGACTTCCCTCAGGCCAAAATCATTAAAAATGGGAAATGCAGTTTTAGTTTACTGACTGTTAAAACAAATACCATTCAACGGGTTGGCTTAACAACAGGAATTTATTGTTTCAAGGTTTCATGGTTTCAGAGCTTAGAAGGTTTGTCTCTTCCTGGGGTCAGTATCTTCTGACTGACCAGTAACCTCTGGGCTTCCTCGGCTTTCCCATCCCTTGGCAGCCCCTTTTCCCTTCTCTTCCAGGTTCCATCAACTCCCAGTTTCTGGCTGCTCCCCACGGTCCATCTCTGGTTCCAGTTTCCTTTTTTATGTAAACGTCAGCCATACGGGCTTAAGAACACCCTCCTTCAGTTCAGGCTCTCCTTAATTAAAAACACCTTCGAAGGTCCCGTTTACAAATGGACAGGGGTTGGAACCTGAGCACTCCTTTTGGGAGGGACACAATTCCCTCCCAACACTCGGCACCATTCCCTTTTTCCAAGTGTAGACTCTCTAGGTTTGCCTGCTTGTGGTGCCTCTCATGCCATCCCCTACCCACAGGGTCTCCAGGTGTCTCAGTTTCCCAGGCTGCTGTGACAGACACCACACGATGGTTTGGCGTAAACAGCAAGGACGTACTGGTTTACGTTTCCGAGGCTGGGAGGCTCCTCCTGGGGTCAGCAGCATTCTCTCTGGCCAGCATCCACGCTTTCCTTGGCTCTCCTATCACATGCCCCTGTCCTCTCACTTCTCTTCTGGGTTCCAGTGACTTCTGGCTCCTGACTGCCCCCGAGGCTTTGGGGTAGAATCTGAACATGCCTTTTGTGGGGCCGAGATTCAATTCCCAACAGATGTCATTTGTTCATGTTAGTTTCTCTTTAATTATAAGGAGCCGGATGCCCCAAGGAACAAATTTGAAGGGACAATGGAAGCAAGACTAAATTGCTTTATGAGGAATACCCAAGAATCCTGCTTTTTCGGCAGACTAGGCACCTTTGCCTGTGAATGAGGGTCTGTCCCATTTTGTAGATGTTGCATCTATGCTTGAAAAGAATGTGCGTTTTTCAATTGTTGGGAACAGTGTCCTGTATGTGTCCATTAGCTCAGGCTTCTTAGTTATCCTTTCATCTCCTTTACTATCAATGACTGAGGAGCGTGCTTCAAATCTGCTATTCTGTGGGCTTGTCAATTTCTCCTTACTATCGTGTCATGTTTTGCTGCATATATTTTGAAGCCGTGATGTTCATTGTGCATAGAGTATTTTGGTGTCCTGGTAAATTAAATTATTTCTTTATCTTTATCTTTTATAATTCTTTTTGCCTTAAAATCCAACATTAATATTCCAGCTTTCTTTTGTTTGGTAAGTCTTTGCCGTGTATATATTTTTCATCCTTTTCCTTAGTATCTTTTCTGTGTCCTTATGTTTTAGATGTGTCGCTTTTAAATAGTCTGTGGCTAGATTTTGTCTATTTAGCTAGTATGACAACATTTGACTTTTTGTGGAGTATTTACATAAATTTATTGTGATTATTGGTACATTTACATCTGTTCCTTATTTTGTGCTCTTTTGCTTCTTTTTAAAATTTTATTTCTATTATTTTATCCTCTGTCCTTTTCTTCTCTACTGCTTAGAAAATCCCCTATTCTTCGGAAGTGGCATTAGAGCAGAGCGCCATGCCCTGCCGTAACCCGTCTGTCTTTGCATCCTTGAATGGGGTAGAGGCATCACTGGCCGGAAGGGCTGTTGGTCAGCTGCAGACTTCTGAAGTGAACCTGAGGTGTGGGGATATTTGGAACCTGCTGCCTCTATATTCCTCTAATAGTTTAGGAAAAGATCTTTGAAAAATGGATGATCATTTTTGCAATTATAACAGGAAAATTGAGGAGAGGAGGGTCCAGTAAACAAAATACACAATTCTGTTGCCTGTGGAGCAACAGAGACTAAGCAGCTGGGAGCTTGCCCTTCGACCTCCTGCGTGAGTCAGGAGGTCAGGTGGGCTTGATCATGGACTCAGCCTTGCCCCCAGCAACGCCCCCACTCACAAGGTAACCCCCACCCACCTCTGCTTCTGAGTTTAGTTTTGGGGTGTGCCCTTCCCCACTTGGTGGAGGCACGTCAGAGAGCGTTCAGCAGCCGCCCAGCTGTTGGCTTGAGCGTCCTGAGACCTCGTGAGATGGACGTCCTCTTTGGCTGTGGCACGGGGCACGAGAGAAACGAGTGAAAGCCAGGGCTCTGCCTCGAAGGGCTGCACACGGGTCACGAGAGCGAGGAAACAGCAAGCACGCGTTTCTTTCTCCCCTGGCTATGGGGGAAATCTCTCCCTTGAGACTCTGAGACCATAAGCTAATTCTCATGTGAATTTGCGGCTGAATTCTTGCTACCTGTGTGATCCAAAATACCTCAGGCAGAGAATTTAATTGAAAGGAGCTCCAGATTGGACGTGTTTCAGGTGACTGGCCAAAGAAAATGCAAACCCACTCTAGAAACTCAGAACTCAAAGAATTAAAGTACCAGGGAGCAGATATAGCTCAGTGGTTGAGCACCTGCTTCCCACATGCATGCACCTAGGTTCAATTCCTGGTACTGCCTGAAAAAAATTAAAGTACCAAGAAACACAGGCTCACAATCAGAAACCACCGAACGTCTTTATCAGAATACTAGCAAATGAATCCATCAATAAACAAAAAAGATGATACGTCATTAGCAAGTGGGGCTTGACCTCAGGATGCATGGCTGGCTCAAACTTCAGAAATCATTCAAGGAGAGTGATGTCACCAGGATGGCAGAGGGGGACACTCCAGGGCTCTGCTCCGCCATAGAATCTTTAAACAACTAGCAAACATTATCTTCAAGCTCTGGAAAGCAGTTAAAGGGCTTCAGTGATTGGACGGGCACTGAATCAAGAACGAGGCCGCTTGGAGACGGTAGGAAGCATCGAGGCACAGCCCTGGCCACTCCTGCTCCCTTCCTGGCTGCGTGCAGGTCTCGGGCCCGTTCTGGAGATTCAGAGTGACTCCCGTGTGCACCTGAGGGTGCCTTCGTGTCTGTGCCTGTCCACCTGGTGGCCGCCTGAAAGACTGAACCGGGGAATCTGCCTCTGGTTCACATTGCCAGGATGTGCCTCCCTGCAGAACAGGGACAGCTCTATCCGTAAGGAAAACAGTCCAATTGCCCTGGCCCGGGGCAAAGGGCTACCACTTTAAGACAAAATCGAGTGCCTGGGGCCAGAAAAAAAGACCATTTCCTAGGCAGAAGAGGGGGCGTTCGCAGCGCTGTAAACAGGGGAACTTGTAAGGTTATGCGCACATGCTTGGAGCAAGATGCTCAGAGACGACTGGAGAGAACCTGTGCCTCTGCCTTGGCCTGCGCTTTAGGCTCGTTGCTGGGATGCTGGGACGAGGACGCGCGTCGTCAGCTTGGCCGGGCTATGGTGCCCGATGGTTTGGTCCAGCAAACACTGCCCTGGTTGTTGTTAGCAGAGCACTCCGGGTTCTGGGCGTCTAGATTCTTGGCTATGTCATGTGAAAGAATTCAAGGACACACCATAGGGTAGGCAAGGGAATTAAGAGTTTATTAAGAAACAAGAGAAAAGATAAGTACGATTGGAGACGTGGGCCGCGGAGTTGGGGGCGCGGGGCCCCAGGACAGGCCCTTTTAAAGCCTTTCCGCCTCCCCCTTTCTAATGCTGGGGAGGGGTCCCAGCTGTTTCTAATGCTGGGGAGGGGGCCCAGCTGTTTCTAATGCTGGGGAGGGGGCCCAGCTGTTTGCGGTGCTGATGGCTGCACCGCAGATGACTCTACTAGTCAGCCAAAGGGGCGCCGATGCAAATACCAGAAACCTGCTGGCCTTTATAAAGGGTATTTGTTTGGGGTAGGAGCCTACAGATACCAGGCCATAAGCATAAGTTACTTCCCTCACCAAAGGAGCGTGCTCAGCGCCCCACGGAGGGGCCCCCTTTCCCACCTCCCGCTCTGCTTTCCCTGACCCTCCCCCCCGCTGGTGCCCCCGGCTGGCCAGGCTGCCTCGCGTCCGGCTGCTCCCCCTCCAGGCTGGGCCCCACCGGCCTCCTAAGGGTCACGCCCGTCGCTGCCGCACTTGGCCCACGTGCCCCCCACCCAACCTCTAGGACGCGGCTCCCTGGTCTTCTCTGGACCCCGGGGGTCCCTGTAGCCCCTTTTGTCCCAGAGCTGCAGGGAAGGCTTCGCCCCTCCACCCCCCACGAGCATCTGCCTGGGCAGCCTAAAACTGGGGGGGCACCGGCCAGGCGTCCCCAGGGCGTGAGCACTGGGAGGGGAGGCCTGCGCCGTCGGGGCCAGTCACCGAGGTGGGGACGAGCCCCCCACAGCTCCCTGTCCCGTTCCCAGGGGAGCAGAGCGGGCACAGGGAGCGCCAGGGCCTTCCCTGCACCGCCCCAGGAGAGACCCCCCCCTCTCCTGGAAGGGGCCCTAAAATAACCCCAGGGGGCTCTCCCAGAACCTTCTCTGTGTGCACTGCTGCCCAGGCAGGCGAGGCTGAGGGCGAGCTCCCGGCAGAGGGCGCCCCAGGCCCCCCAAAGGCCCCCTGGCCCCCCAAAGGCCCCCTGCTCACTGTGCTCAGAAAGGCCAAGCTCCTAGAGAGTGCGCTGGGGGCGGGGCTCTCCGCCACTCTGGGCTGACCTTCACATATGGGCGCTTCCTTTTCCAGATCCCGAGAGAATGACCACCGTGACCCCGACGGAGATGCCTCCCTGCGAGGAGCCGATGGAGATCAGGCTGGGAGAGGTCAGCACGGACCCCCAGGGACCCCCAGCGCTGCCCCCAGGGCCTCCCCAGCCCCCCCAGGCCCCCCCAGGGGCCCCCCCAGCCCCCTGAGGTCCCCCCAGCCCTCCCAGGCACCACCCCCAGGGCCTCCCCAGCCCCCCCAGGGCCCCCCCAGGGACACCCTCCAGGGCCTCCCCAGCTCCCCCGGGTCCCCCCTAACCCCCCCAGGGACACCCCCAGGGACACACCCCCAGTCCCCCCCAGGACACCCCCCAGGACACCCCCAGACCCTGCCAGAGCCCCCCAGGGCTCCCACACACCCCCAGCCCCCCAGTTCCCCCCGGGCCCCGACCCAGGCCCGGCCTCTTGAGCAGGGCAGCCCTTGGTCTGGCCCCTGGACCCACTGCCCCCCGGCAAGGAGGGGTCTCTGCCAGCATCGGGCCCCGCCCTCCAAAGTGGGGCTGCCGGGCCAAGGCGCAGGGGCTGTGCCCAGGGCGAGGGGCTCTCGGGCCAGTTTGGAGAAGGTGGGGTTCCCTGGCCTGAGCTCCACAGCTCCCTGCAAGGGATTGGAGGCGGGGGATGGGGGGAGGGGGGAATGTGCGTGATGGGGGGCAGGGGGAGCCCGGCTGTGAGTGGTGGGCGCCCCCGCCCCCGCCCCCGCGGCGCGTTCCTGCTGCAGCATGTGTGGGAAAGGCCCAGCGTGTCGTGGCGCCTAGCGCCACGGGGGCCACGGGCCTGTCTCGACGCGCCTGGCGCTCACGTGTGCAGGTCGGGGCTTTAATAAAACTGAGGCGCGGCCAATGCTTCCAGGAGCTTCTCTTCCCCACAGATAATGGGGGATGAAATCGGCCCCTTCAGCTCCATCAAGGTGCCCGTCGTCTTCGCCCCGGTCATCCCCGGGGAGGTCCACGCCAACTTTAAAGCCACGTTCACCAACGAGCAGTGCCCGACGGTGAGTTCCCACCTCGCCTGGGCCCAGGGCCCCTCCCACCACGGGGGGTCGCCACTTAGCCCACCCAGACAGCCCGGTGGCCCAGGTGGCCGGGGCCAGAGCCAGCACACACGGGCACAACAGGCGAACACACACGTGTACACGCGGTCACACACGCACATGCTCCCGTGAACACACGCCCAGCACTGCACACTTTTGCTTTTCACCTCCAGAAATGTCTTAATCCCAAGGAGGTAAAACTTTCATCATTACTTTTTTTTTTTATATGCACAAGTGTATGATCTTTTTATTATATAAGTATACAATGCAAAAACATGTTTTGTGGCACCTACAATGTAAAAGAATTAAAGGAAATGAAAAAAATAATCTAATGGTAAGGAAAAAGGACAAGGAAATGTGATAGAGACAAATATTAAATCCTTGAGTCTTACCAGCGAGTACACTACGGAAGACTTGTCTTTTGTGTGTTTTTTGTTTGTTTTTTGTTTTTTTTATTTATTTTTTAAAAATATTACATTAAAAAAATATGAGGTCCCATTCAACCCCACCGCCCCCACCCCCCACTCCCCCCACAGCAACACTCTCTCCCATCATCACGACACATCCATTGCATTTGGTAAGTATATCTCTGGGCATCGCTGCACTTCATGGTCAATGGTCCACATCATAGCCCATACTCTCCCATGTTCCATCCAGTGGGCCCTGGGAGGATCTACAATGTCCAGTAATTGTCCCTGAAGCACCACCCAGGACAACTCCAAGTCCCGAAAACGCCTCCGCATCTCATCTCTTCCTCCCATTCCCCGCACCCAGCAGCCACCATGGCCACTTTTCCCACACCAATGCCACATTTTCTCTGTGGACCCTGGATTGGTTGTGTCCATTGCACATCTATGTCAAGAGGAGGCTTAGATTCCACATGGATACTGGATGCAATCCTTCTGCTTTCAGTTGTAGACACTCTAGGCTCCATGGTGTGGTGGTCGACATTCTTCAACTCCTTGTTAGCTGAGTGGGGTAAGTCCAATAAATCAGAGTGTAGGAGTTGAAGTCTGTTGAGGCTCAGGGCCTGGCTATCTTATTGTCAGTCCAGAGATTCAAATCCCCTAGGTATATCTTAAACCCCAGCACAAACTACAATTCCAGTAAAGTAGCATGAAAGGCTTGTGAAAAGAGATCCCGTCTGTGTCCAGCTCCATCCTGCAAAAACACCAGCTCCAAAGAAGGGCCAACTGACATGGCAGTGAACCCCATCTGCCATGACCATAGAGCCTATGGGTCTCTTTAGCCCTCAAAAGAACCAATACCTGGGGTTGTATCTACTTTATCTGTCTCTGAGACTCTGCTCAGGTGTGCATAAGGGCAATCCTTCTGACAACCTCCAAACTCTTTTTTAGAGACTCATAGCCATATAAACTCATTTCTCCTTTCCATTTCCCCATTACCTTAGGTCAAACAGCATTTTAAACTCCTGTTATTATATGTAGACAGGGATATTCTGCTGGTCTGCGTTGAACTTTTAATTCAAGGTCATTTTCTAGTTGCATCATCAGGTGGTACTTGGTAGTGATTCCCTCAGTGCCAGGGAGGCTCATCCCCGGGTGTCATGTCCCACACTGGGGGGAAGGCAATGCATTTACGTGCTGAGTTTGGCTTTGAGACTGGCCATATTTGAGTAACATGAAGGCTGTCAGGAGGAAACTCCCAGGCACAGTGCTGCTCTAGGCCTTGTTCTTATTTCAGGCGTATAGGCTCACAAGCATAGTCATTAGTATCAGGGGCTCACTGTTGGACCCTCATTCCTTCCTGGTCCTTACCGTTGCACCTGGGGGACTGCCACTGCTCCCCTAGGGACCATGACAGAGCACCCCCAGCCAGGAACCCAATAGCCCCCCAGCTGTTGTTTTTAATTGTTGCCACTATGAGTATATCCAAACATTACCATGTTTTATCATGATTCACTTATAAGCTTATTAAATTGAGTTGTGATCCGAAAATGCGACCTGTACACCTGTTTTTAGAATTTGTTAAGGATTTCTTTGTTGTTGTTGTTTTTTCTGACACTTGGCTCTTCTCTTAAAGATTTCTTTGTGACTAAAGGCATGATTGATTTTGTAAATGTGATGTTTGCTAATGAAAAAAGTGTAATCACTTAAGGGCTGTGAACAGATTTATTAACCTGTTCTTTCCAGTTTCTATTCCCGTATGACTGTATTTCTAACAAGTTCCTTACAATCCTAATAGATGAGCTTTCCATAGCTGCATTATTGTTTGGTGCATGATGGTTCACAGCTCTTTCTTCTTCATCATAAATTTTCCCTCTTTGTCCAGCCGTTCGTGGTCACCTGCTTTTCTCTGGCTGGCATTTGCCTCCTTTCCTTTGCCTCTTGCTCATGGACATCCTTTTTTAAAAAGTGTCTCTTAAGTGCTCTGTCTTTGGTGGGAGAATTTAGTGCATTTTTTGGCATAATAATTGAGACACTTTATTGAGTTCCTCTCATCTAGGTTTATGTGTATTCTTTTTCTTACAACATTTTTTCCTCTGTTTCAATTTTCTTATTTTCATTGGTTTGATCAAGTTGGTATTTATTCCGTTTTCCCCGTTATCTTAGAAATTCTACTTTTCTGTTCCACTGGCTCTTCTTTCCTTTTCCCCAGCCCTCAGAATTCAGGCACAACTTTGTGTTTCTAATGGGGAAAGAGAAAAACCTCCAAGATGTCCTGTTCCCAACCAGACTCCCACCCGCCAGCACCTCCCCACAGAATAAGCGAAGTTTCTGCCCCTTTCACACCCTCCTTAGCCCTCGACTCCAGGCAGATCCCCCCGCTGCCCCATCCCCGTCCCCGGGCTCTTCCTGAACACCAGCTCCACGCTCCCAGCAGGCGGCCGCCGCGTCTAGCTTTCCCAGGCTCCTGGGTGGAAGGGGCAGGGTCCCCAGGCAGTGGGTGGCACACGGAAGCCGGGTGCCTTGAGGAGGGGCTGGCCCACTGCGCTTCCCGTGCCAGGAGGCCTGGCAGTCTGTGACCCTGCCCGTGGCGGTCCAGTTGGGGAATGGGGACAAGTGCCCTGGCCCCGCCGCTCCCGCCCGCTGGTCTCCGCCAGGCCCAGAACAGTGGAGGAGGTTGGCTCTGCGAGCGCCTGCCCGCTCGTCATCCTGAGCTCGGTGCCTGGTGAATCTGGGTTCTCGCAGACCCCTTCCCAGCCAGTGGATGTACTGCCAGGCTGCCGCCTTCCCTCTGCTGCCCAGAGGTGCTGGCCTACCGGACGTGTCTGCCCACCGGGGCTGGCCGGGGTCCCCTCTGCAGCTTTGGGGCTCTCGTCGTTGATGGCCATCCTCGTCCGCCTCTTCATTCCTCCTGGAACTTCCACCACTTGCCCATCAGGCTCCTGGCCTTGTCGTCCCGCTCACGCCTCTTCCCCAGGCTTGCTCTCCACTCCACCAGCTCAGCCTGACCCGCCTGCCTGGCCGTCGGCCGAGTGGTCCACGCGGGGTCACTGCTGTGCTCGTGCCTCCTTGATCCCAGGCCCACGCCGAGCTGGCCGTCCACTCACCAGCTCTCCACGCTCTTCAGGGACCTCACTGCTTCTTCCTTCACGTTGTCTCCCAACTCTTCTAGCAATACCACCTTTCCTTGTTCATTCTGAGCTTCTGGGCTCTGGTCCCAGAAATGGGTTGTATTTTTGACAATTGTAGGCCTAGGATCTGGTTGTCGGGGCATTCAGGGCTACAAGTCTGATGGGTGGTGGGGGGAAAAAGCAGTGCCCACCCCCATGGGCTGGTGGACTGAGTAGGGGGCCACGACTTTCCCATGCAGCCCTGGGGCAGCACTCACTGCCCCCAGCAACCGAGACTCCCTGGACCCTTGCACAGCCTGAGGGGGAGCAGTACCCCGTGCCCAGTCTCCGGTCGGCTCCCACCAACCCCAAAGCCTCAGCTCACCTCTGTCCAACTTCTCAGACCCCGGGGAGCTCTCCAAGACTACAGGTCTTCTAAAGCTTCCATTTTTATTAACTCTGAAAAGTGCTATAATGTGTGCATTGTTCTTTAATAAGGTATTTCCTTAAAACAGCCTAAAAACACTGGTAATTATGAAGCTGGGCAATGGGTCAGTTAGGAGTCATCCTAGCATTCTATTTCTTTATGTTTGAAAATTTCGATGATGAAATATCAAACATAAAATATTTTTTAAAGTTATATATGAAGAGTGCCACCAAACTCCCAAACTTGGCTTGTTTAACTAGTGACCTCTGAATACTTGTAAAAGCCACCGAGAGCCGGCCCGCGGAGCGCTGTCGCCGAGTCCGCGTCAGCACTCGTCGCATCTGCCTCTGAACTCGCACTTGCGCGTTCAGCTGTATTTCAGAGCCACCGGCGTGGCCGTGGACGTGCCCGTGTGGGTGCCGCAGCCGAACGTGGACCTGAAGATCTGCATGTACGACCGGCTCTACCAGGACTGCATCCTCGTCCAGTCGCGGTGAGCGGCCAGGAGCCCCGTCCTCACGCCCAGAACTGAGAAGCGGCCCCTCACTCGGCAAGAGGGTCCCTGAGGGCGTGACCGGGGGTCTTGAGATGCGAGTTTTTCCTGGGCCACCGGGTGGTCCTCACAGGGTCCCCGGGGAGGGGCCAGGAGGGCAGAGTCAGAGGAGACGTGACGGCGCAGGCAGGGTCAGAGAGAGATCAGAGGACGCCGGGCTGCAGGCTTCCAAGGCGGAGGGAGGGGCGGGTCAGTCAGCCAGGGGGTGCTGACGCAAAACCCAGAAATTGGTTGGTTTTTATAAAGGGTATTTATGTGGGGTAGGAGCATACAGAAACCAGGCCATAAAGCATGAGTTACTTCCCTCACCAAAGTCTTTCGCTACCTGTTGGAGCAAGATGGCTGCTGACATCTGCTGGGGTTCAGGCTTCCTGGGTTCCTCTCTTCCTGGGGTTCATTTCTCTTTGGGCTCAGCCCCTCTGTTTTCTCCACAAGGCCAGCTGTAGACTATGAGGCTCTCTAGGCTTTGTCTCTTTCCCTGGGCTTCTGCTGTGTCTAAGGAGCCGTCTCTATTCTTCTGTGTTCTCCTCCTGTGTGTTCCCTTCCTGGGCTCTGACTCAAAACTCCAGCATCAGAAACTTCACCATCAAAACTCCAGCCAACTCCTCTGCTCTGTTGTGTAGTTTTACCTGAGTCCCCTGTGGGTGGAGACTCAACGTCCTACTGATGTGGCCCAGTCCAAGCCTAATCATAATTTAATCATGCCCAGGTACAGTCAAGTTTACAAACATAATCCAATATCTATTTTTGGAACTCATGAATAATGCCCAACTGCTCCAAGGGCCACAAGTGGGAGAACGTGGCAGCCTCTGGAAGCTGGAAGAGGCTGGGGAACGGGTCTCCCCTGGAGCCTCCAGAAGGAACCAGCCCCCACCTTGCTTTAGCCCCGTGAGACCCATTTTGGGCTGTGGCCTTGGGTGGATGAGAGAGCAGGTGTGTGGGTTCAAGCCAGGTGCAACCGCCCTAGCAAAGTCCACCTCTGCACACCCAGCTGCCACAGCAGGAGTCCTCAGCCCCTCGGCAGGTGCAGACAGAAGGGCTCAGGGGAAGCGGACTTGGCCCAATGGATAGAGCATCCGCCTACCACACGGGAGGTCCGCAGTTCAAACCAGGGCCTCCTTGACCCGTGTGGAGCTGGCCCACGTGCAGTGCTGATGCGCACAAGGAGTGCCCTGCCACGCAGGGGTGTCCCCTGTGTGGGGGAGCCCCACACACAAGAAATGCACCCCGTAAGAAGAGCCGCCCCGCACAAAAAATGTGCAACCTGCCCAGGAGTGGCACCACCCACACGGAGAGCTGATGCAGCAAGATGATGCAACAAAAAGAGACACAGATTCCCGGTGCTGCTGACAAGAATACAAGTGGACACGGAAGAACACACAGTGAATGGACACAGAGAGCAGACAACTGGGGAAGGGACAGGGAAGGGAAGAGAAATAATTAAAAAGAAATCTTTAAAACAAAAAGAAGGGCTCGTGGCAGCTGAGGTGCTGGCTGTCTGCCCGTGGGCTTGCCTGCCAGGCAGGGGAGCAGGGCGTGCAGCTGTGAGCAGATACAATATCGGCAGCTGCAGGGTGCAAGGGTGCCCAGGCTCCCAGCAGCAACTCCTAAAAACCTATCCAGGTGTAATATATGTAACTTACGGAGGAAAGCGGACAAAGCGTGAGGTTCCAGCAGAGAAGCTCCCATGAGCTGGGAACATCCGAGAGCAGTGTCCCTGACATCCCGAAGCCCCGTGCCCCCACGAGGTCACAGTGGCCGACTCCTCACGCGTGCATGGGTGTGGCGGGCTTGGCTGCAGCAAAGTGGAGGCTGTTCTCCCACTTCCTGCCTCCAGCTCCACGCCCATGGCCACCCATCTCGGAGCCCAGAGCCGTGCGTCACTCAGTCCCACCAGGGACGTAAAGAAGGAAACCACGGGGCACACAGTTGCAGTTAGCCTGTGCCTGGTGAGCAGGGAGAGCAGTTTCTTTCCAGGACGAACATGCGTGCAAGGGCTTTTACACGAGTCAGGGCAAAGCTGCTTCCGCTAGTGAGCTGGGAACGTGAAAGCACGAGCTCAGGCGCGTGGCCGTGGGCGCGTGGAGCTAGCGCAGGGGCCCTGTGTCGACTCAGGCCCTGACTGCTTCGTCGCAGCGGGGGCCAGAGGAGGGGGTCGGTTTTGCTTTCTCAGCCCCTCCCCAAGGCACAGGTTTAACGGCATCAGTTTGGTGAGCAAGTTTTTTAATTCCGTGTTCACAATCTGCCTTTGGTTTCATTCAGCCGGTTTCATTTGCGTGGGTGTGGCCAAAGCACCAGCTCACGAAGCCCTCGCATGTGTCCCCGGGAGGACGGCAGTTTCTGACACAGCAGAGCTGGCCGGTGCTGGGGGCACCTCTGAACAAAGCAGGCAGCGCAGGTGCCACGGGGGCTGGGGGCCGCCGGGCTGCGTGCCGACGGGCGTGAGCACCGCCTGCCTGGGGCGGGGGAAGCCGGCTGTGGCCGTGGTTCTCCCGCGGCTCGGGCCAATGGGCAATTACCTTTCATCCCTCGGATTTGGAGAAAGACGCTTTCACTCTCTGCCCTGGCCCTGCCTGGGTCGCCGCTTCAGGGGAGACCCCCGTGGTCGCCCATCAAGGACGGCCCCTCGCAGCCCAGGTCCGGGCTCCCTGGCGTCCACCAGCAGGACCTGGTCACCTTGGTTTCGTTGTCGTCTGCCGACTCAGCTCTCGGAGCAGTGGGTGTGGGTGTGGAGCCGCAGCAGCCCCTGGTCAGCCCCACCCGGACGGGACACTGCAAGGACCATGGGATTAGGAGGTGAGGCGGCCGGGGCCCTCGACCCCAGGCCGGCCAGGAAGCCAGCCCCCAGCTCTGCCCAGGCAGCCAGGCTGCTTTCTCCAGCTTAGAAGATGTCCTTTCTGTGAAAATAAGCAAGGGGAGATGCAAAGTGGCTGTAGGACTTTTAAAGACCACTCCCTCCGCCAGAGAAATGAACGAGCTGGAAAAGACTGGAATTAATGAGGTGGCAGTGCTGGAACCAGAGTGGACGTTCAGTACAGCTGTGGGGGCGCCGGACACAGCGAGAGGCTGCCAAGAGGTCGGCTTTGCTACGTGAGGCGAGCACCGGCCAGCGCCCAGCACACGGTCCTCAGCGCCGTGGCCGCAGCCGCAGAAACAGCCTGGATTCCGAGAGCAGCCGGCTGGGCAAGCTTCGTCCCCCACAAGTTGGGGCTGGGGGTTGAGGTCGGCCGGGGGTTCCGGGAGGTCCAGGGCTGAGGCTGGCCTCGGCTGCAGCTCCCTGGCCAGCAGCAGCATCTGTCCTCCCACCAGCATCCACCGGAGCATAAAAAGCCAGGGCACCTTTTTTCACTGGTTTTTGTTCTTTAGTGTTTGGGTGTTTCTTGGTCTGGTGGAGGCTGGAGGGACCAGCACTGACCCTGGCCTTGGTTTCTGCCCTCTGGGCAGCAGGGGCTTCTGATCTCACACTGGCATCTACTGGGACACACAGAGCCAGTGTACCCTCTTTGGGTTGGTTTTCTTTCTTTCCCTTCTGTGTTTTTGGTCTGGAAGATACCCGAGGACCAGTGCAGATGTGGTCCTTGGCTCCAGGCTCACCAGCAGCAGCTTCCTGCTTCTCAGTGGCATCTACACGAGACTTGAGGAGCCAGTGCCCCTTTCTTTCCTTTTACTTGTGGGTGGTTTGTTTGCTTGTTAGTATTTTTTTCTTTTCTCTTTCTCTCCCTCTCCCTCTCTCTCTCTCATTTTCTTACTTTTCTTTTTTTTCTTCTTTTTTCTTTCCCTTTTTCCTGATCTGGCAGGCTGAGGAGTAGGGGGACTAGACATCCAGAGTGACTACAGCACAATAGTCAGAAAGTTCAGTACTTAAGAAAAACCTACAAACTGCACAAAGAGACAGGAAAGTATGTCCCAGTCACGGAAAAACAAATTCGACAGAAACTATCCCAGAAGAAGCACATTTGCTGGAATTACTAATCAAAGATAGATCTTAATCAGTTCTCTGAAATAAGGCCTATGAACTAAAAGAACACATGAGTAAAGAACTAAAAGAAATTAGGGAGGGGCGGTGGACTTGGCCCAGTGGTTAGGGCGTCTGTCTACCACATGGGAGGTCCGTGGTTCAAACCCCGGGCCTCCTTGACCCATGTGGAGCTGGCCCATGTGCAGTGCTGATGCACTCAAGGAGTGCTGTGCCACGCAGGGGTGTTCCCCCTGCATAGGGGAGCCCCATAAGGAGAGCTGCCCAGCGCAAAAGAAAGTGCAGCCTGCCCAGGAATGGTGCCGCCCACATGGAGAGCTGACATGACAAGACAACGCAACAACAACAACAAAAAAGAAACACAGATTCCCATGCCACTGACAACAACAGAAGTGGACAAAGAAGATGCAGCAAATAGACACAGAGAACAGACAACCAGGATGGGGAGGGGAAGGGGAGAGAAATAAATCTTTTTTTAAAAAAAAAGAAATTAGGAAGACAATTTATGAGCAAAGTGATAGCTTAAGTAATGAGAAAGACAGTATAGAGAGGAAACCAAATAGAAATTCTGAAGCTGCAAAGTACAATAATTGAAATGAAAAATTCAGTGGGGTGGTTCAACAGCAGATTGGAGCAAGCAGAAGAGAGATCGGCAAACTTGAAGTTAAGACCCCTGAAATGATCCAATCTGAAGAGCAAAAAGGAAGAAGGGTTAAAAATGAACAGAGGCTGAGGAACCTGTGGGATATCATCAAATATAGCAATATAAATATCTAGGAGTCCCAGAAGGAAAAAGGCAGGCAGAAAACATGTTTGAATAAATAATTGCCAAGAATTTCCCAAATTTGATGAAATATACACCTATGGAAAGCCATTAAGCCCAATGCACACCAAGCAGGATAAACTCAAAGATACTCACACCAAGACACACTATAGTTAAATTTCCAAAACCTAAAGACAAAGAGAGAATCTTAGAAACAGCGAGAGAGAAGTAATGTGTTACATACAAAAGTGCCTCAATAAGGTTCACATCTGATGTTTGATTAGAAAGTGTGGAGGTCAGAAGACAGTGGAAAGACATATTGAAAGTGTTGAAAGAAATAAAAAAAAATTTCAACCAAGAATAATATAGCCAGCAAAACTGTCCTCAAAACATGGGGGAGATTGGAGGGTATGGACTGTTTATAAATAAAAACACTTTTAAAGCAAAAAATAAGAGGAAGAAATTAAGACATTTTGGAGTAAACAAAAGCTGAGAGAGTTCTTTACCACTAGACCTGCCCTACAAGGAATGCTAAAAGGAATCCTTCATGCCAAAAGAAAAGGACACCAGACAGTAACTGGAAATCACGTCAAAAAATAAAGACTTGGGAAGCGGATGTGGCTCAACTGACAGAGCATCCACCTACCATATAGGAGATCCAGGGTTCAAACCCAGGGCCCCCTGGCCTGTGTGGTGCGCTGGCCCACGCACAGTGCTGCCGCATGCAAGGAGTGCCCTGCCACACAGAGGTGTCCCCTGCATAGGGGGATGCCCTGTGGAGAGCCGCCCTGCATGAAACACTGCAGCCCAGCCAGGAGTGGCGTGGCACACATGAAGCGCTGACACAGCAAGATGATGCAACAAAGAGACACAGATCCCCCATGCCACCGAGAATGCAAGCAAACACAGAAGAACACACAGTGAATGGACACAAAGAGCAGATAACAGGGGAGTGGGGAAGGGGAGAGAAATAAATAAATCTTTAAAAAAAATTTAAAAATTAAAAAGTAAAGGCTTTTGGTTTTTTTTATTTAATTTATTTCATAGATATTTATAAGGGTAAGTACAAATGCCAGTATTGCATTTTCATTTTCAATGACATCTTTTACTTCTTACATGACTTAAAATTCAAATTCAGGGAAGTGATATGGCTCAAGCAATTGGGCTCCCATCTACCATATAGGAGATCCAACGTTCGATACCCAGAGCCTCCTGGTCAAGTCAAGCTGGCCCATGTGGAGTCCTGGCCCACATGGAGTGCTGCCCTGCACAGGAGTGCTGCCCCATGCAGGAGTGCTGGTGTGGCAAGATGACACAACAAAAAGAGACACAGAGGAGAGACAATAAGAGACACAGAAGGCCAGGTAGCTGAGGTGGCACAAGAGAAAGATTGCCTCTCTCCCACTCTAGAAGGTCCCAGGATTGGTTCCCAGAGCTGCCTAATGAGAATACAAGCAAACAGAAGAACACACAGCAGATGGACACAGAGAGCAGACAATGGAGGGAAGGGGGCAAAATAAATCTTTTTATTAAAAATAAATAATTTTTTTTAAAAATTCAAATTCACAAAAAACATAAATCTTTCTTGCAGGGCACAAAATGTATAAAGGTGTAATTTGTGACAAGAACCACATAAAGGGGAGGAATGAAGGGCCAGTGTGTGTACGCTATTGAAGTTAAGTTGGCATCAGTACGAACTAAAGTGTATGATAGATTTATGATGCTGGGGATTGTGGTAGGTTGAATTTTTACCCCAAGAAAGACATGTTCTTAATCCTAATCTGCATTCCTGTGAGGGGTGAGATAGGACCTTTCGAAGATGTTGTTCTTAGTTAAGGTGTGGCCAGCTGAGTCAGGTGAGTCTTAACCTGTATTTCTGAAGTCCTTTGTAAGCAAAAGAAATTCATACACAATCAGTCACAGAGAAGGCTGCTAGGAAGAAGCTGGAAGTCAGTGGAAACTGGAAGAGCAGACACAAGGACTGAGAACACTGAGGGTCGCAGCAAGCCAGCAGCAGGTGCTCCAGCTTGGGGCTTGCTGTTGCCTTGCTTTTGGACCTCTGTCCTGCTAGCCCTGAGGCAATGAACTTTTGTCGTTTAAACCAATCAATCGAGTGGTCTTTGTCATAGCAGCCTGGAAAATTACGGTGGTCTTTGGTACTGGAAAGTGGTGTACTGCTATTACAAATGCTTAAAAATGTGGATGTGGGTTTGGAATTGGGTAATGGGTAGAGGCTAGAAGAATTTTGAGGCTCTTGGTAGGAAAAGCATAGATTGCTTTGAAGCAGCTGTCAGTAGAAATGTGACTATGAAAGGCATTTCTGGTGAGGCCTCAGAATATGAGCCATAGAGAAAGTTTCTGTCATCTTAGAGAACACATAATTTGTTATGAACATAATACTGACAGAAATATAGATGTTTCCAGTGAGGCCTGAGAAGGAAATGATGAATGTGTTATCGAAAACTGGACAAAAGGTGATCCATGTTATAAAATAGCAGAGAACTTGGCACAATTGTGTTCTGATGTTGGATGAAAAGGAGAACTTGTAGGCAATGGTAGCAGTTTGATATGGTTATGAATTCCAAAAATAGATATTGGATTATGTTTGCAATCTGGTCTGTATCTGGGTGTGATTAAGTTTTGATTAGGGCTTTGATTGGGCCACATCATTAGGGCGTTGAGTCCCCGCCTTGGTGGGTGAGGACTCACAGATAAAAGGCATGGCAAAGGACAGAGGTGAGGGGTTTTGATGTTGGAGTTTTGACGTTGGAGTTTGATGCTAAAGCCTTAAACTGGAGTCCCAGGAAGTAAGCTCACAGGGGAAAAAGAAGCAGCCCTAGGAAGAGAGGAACCCAGGAAGCCTGAGCCCTCGCAGACGTTGGCAGCCATCTTGCTCCAACACATGAAAATAGACTTTGGTGAGGGAAGTAACTTATGCTTGTGGCTTGGTATCTGTAAGCTCCTACCACAAATAAATACCCTTTATAAAAACCAACCAATTTCTGATATTTTGCATCAGCACCCCTTTGACTAATACAGCAGTGAACTTGGATATTTTGCTTAGGAGATTTCCAAACAAAATGTGAAAGGTACAGCCCTGGCTTCTTCTTGATGCTAACAGTAAAATGTTAAAGGAAGAGAATAAATTGAGGACTGAGCTGTTAAACACAAAGGAACCAGTGCTTGATGATTTACAAAAGGCAGTGCTCAGCAAGAATTGTGGGAAGATGGCATTATACTAACAGGCAGAGTTCAATACTCTCACAAAAACAATGGAGAAAGAGCCAAAAGCTATCAGAGGGACCCACTTTGGGGGTCAGCAGACCAGGACAGTGCTAAATATCTCCCAAGAGGGTGAGGGACAGAGAGATGAAGAACCAGAAACAACAAGCATGAGTTACCAAGCCACAGGGTGGACAGGAAGGGATTCCCTCCCCCAGGATATTAAGCTGGAGTAAAACCCCTGGCTCACTGCAGCCGACTGAGAGGCAAACAGACATCTTCTACCTCTCAGCTGTTTCAAGGGAAAAGGAAGGGGGAGTCAGGAGGGTTTTCTTCAGTGAATTTGGCCAGCAGAGCCTGATTTGCATCTCTGCTCTGGAGGTTCAACACAGGAACACAGGAAAGCTGAGACTGAAACACCTCCGTGGAAAGTTACGCTAACTAGCGCCATCTGCTGGCTGGTCTGGAAATTGCATGAACAAAAAAAGTTTTGGTTCTCTCTGTATCCTAAGCCCTGGGAGAAAATCTGTGCCCCAATAGTGAGTCCATGGCCTGATTTTGATAACTTAATCTGGGCAATTTTTTTTTTTTTAAATTCCCCTCCCCTCCCCCGGTTGTCTGTTTTCTGTGTCTTTTTGCTGCATCTTGTTTCTTTGTCCGCTTCTGTTGTCGTCAGCGGCACGGGAAGTGTGGGCGGTGCCATTCCTCGGCAGGCTGCTCCCTCCTTCGCGCTGGGCGGCTCTCCTCATGGGTGCACTCCTTGCGCGTGGGGCTCCCCTATGCGGGGGACACCCCTGTGTGGCACGGCACTCCTTGCGCGCATCAGCACTGCGCATGGGCCAGCTCCACACGGGTCAAGGAGGCCTGGGGCTTGAACCGCGGGCCTCCCATGTGGTAGACGGACGCCCTAACCACTGGGCCAAAGTCCGTTTCCCTAATCTGGGCAATTTTAAAGACAGAATAAGTTGAACGAAATATCAAAGAAGCGCTGTGGGAAAAAATCAATAGGCAAGAGAGAGATGGCCATCAGAGTAAATTCACCAATATATTCAGATGCCTAGACATCAGCAAAAAAATTACAAGCCATACTAGGAAACAAGAAGAGACGGCCCAGCCAAAGGTAAGAATCAAATATCCTGAAGAGATACAAGATTTAAGACCATCAGTGATCATCACACAACTCTCCTAAATCAATTCAAAGAACTTAAAGATAATATGACTAAAGAAATAAAGAGTATTAAGAAGACACTGGGTGAGCATAAAGAACAATCTGAAAGCCTGCAAAGGAAAGTAACAGACCTTATGGGAATGAAAGACACGATGGATGAGATTAAAAATGTATTAGAGGCCCATAAGAGCAGACTTGCATTGCCTGAAGATGAAATTAGTGATTTTTGAAGACAGAACATATGAATTAGAAAAGAGAGGAGAACAAAAAGAGAAAATAATGGGAAAAAAATGGAACAGAGTCTCAGGGAATTGAATGGCAATGTGAAACACACAAATATTTGCATTATCGGTGTCCCAGAAGAAGAGAATGGAAAAGCGACAGAAAGAATATTTGAGGAAATAATGACCAAAAACTTCCCAACCCTTATGAAAGACATAAATATCAATATCCAAGAAGGACAGCACACCCCAAACAAATAACTCCAAACAGACCTACCCTAAGACACACACTAGTCAGAACGATAAATATCAGAGAGAGAGGCTTCTGAAAGCAGCAAGAGAAAAGGCAGCGGTCAGAAGGAAATTCATAGCTGTGAATGCCTATATTAAAAGAAGGATCTCAACTCCATAACCCAGCTTCACATCTTGAGGAACTAGAAAACGAAGAGAAAAGTAGACGGGAAGCTAGCTGTCCCGAGGGAGGTGGCGCCATCATCTGCATTTGGCAGAGACTCCAAGGCAGGCAGGAGAGGGGGCAGCTTTACAGCAAGTACAAGGGAAGGTTCTAGGCGTGCCCTAATCGGTGGTGTTGGCGTGAGGACTGGAGGCAGCTAACTCGAAGCGGGGCTATCTGTGTGCCTGGTTGGAGAGCATATTTGGCCCTCTGGTCTGGTAGCCCTGAAGGTCATGGCTCCACTCCCAGGCTGGCTGCTACAGACTCTGGTCCGAGTGCTGGCCATTGTGTGTGTGCCCTGCTCCCACTCCTCACCTGGACTGCTGCTCCAGGTGCAACGTGAAGTACCGCTGCAGCACAGACCCTGCCCTGGGTGACCCTTCCCGTGTGCGTGTGACGGACAAAGGCGGTGCCCTGGCTGCTTGCTACGTGAGCTAAAGCAAGGGCCTGCCCAAGGCACCCATGCCTAGGAGAGGCCACTCTCCTCAAGAAGACTGTGACGAGCGGGTGGGGAATCAGAGCTCACTCTCGGCTGGGTGAAGCGTGGATACCTGTGGACATCTATCTGGAAACAGCCAGAAGGCAATTGAACACGAGGCTGCAGTGGTGGTGAGAGGCAGCGGAGGAAGGCAGTGTGTGTGTGTGCCTGTCATCGACGTGCAGGCGACGTGCAGGCGTGGGGGGCTGCGCGCGGTGGGGTGCACACTGCTCAAGCCTTTCACACCGTGAAAATGGCCCAGCACAGAACTCCGCCCATGCCGTGGCGCAGGACCTGGGGAAACGGCAGGTCTAGACGTCCTGTTTCCGCTCAGCCTCGTGTCCCTGTTCCTTCTCCAAGGCCTGGGAGGGAGAGACCGAGAGGAGGGCTGTGCACGGACGGGGGAGCTCACCCATGCTTCTCCTGCTGTCGGCGCCCTGGGTGGGTGGGCACCTGCTGCCCCCAGAAGTGGCCCAGGACTAGAGCATGTCTTCCCAGGCTTCACCTGGGCAGGAGGAGGACAGGAGGGGGCTCCCTGAGCACTCCCCGTGGGGCTGACTCGGCTCCCGTGACTTCCCGCAGGTCGAAGGCCGCCCTGCGCCTCAAGTTCGAAGTGTGCAAGGAGCTGCGGGACCACGTGGAGCTCCTGCCCCAGACCGGCTACATCCAGGCCATGTCCTCGTTCTCCGTGCAGCTCAAGTTCAAGCCCCGGTGAGCGCCCCAGGGGCCTGCGGAGAGGAGGGGCTAGGGAGGGAGACGCTGGGAAGGGGTCTTGGGGGCTCCTCTTGCCCACGGCCTTGACTCCCACGCCATGCTGGGGACCCTGGACGGCTGAGGAGCTGGAGACCGTGCGCGCCCAGCAGGGACGGCGTCCAGAGAGCTCGCCCGCTCCCGTGGCCGCGAGCCTGGAGCCTTCAGTCGGGCGTGGCCCCCAGCGGGGCGGTAACCCTCTTACCAGAGCCCTTTGTAAAGGGATGACGCCACAGACAGAGAGGGACCCAAGCCCCACCCCACCTCGACACTGAGCGAGAAGGTTCTAGAAGCCAGAAGCTGACCTCAACAGAACCCGGGAGAGAGAACGGCACAGGAGCAGAGAGAAAAAGGCCAGGAGTTCAGAGAGGACGCCGGGAGCCGAGGGAGACGCCGCGAGAGCAAGAGCTGGACTGAACGGGGCCAGGGAGAGAGGGCGCCCGGGGCCGGACCCACGGGGCCCGGGGAGGAGGCAGAGGCCACGGGCGCTGGGCGCCTGCTCGTGTCGGGGTCCAGGGGCGCTGTGGAACTGTTGCTGGCACGCCAGCTCCCGCCGTAAGGGCCAGCCGTTTCTGGCATCCCGCTGTGGCGGCCTTCGGCAACTGAAACAGCCGCCAGTCACCCCAGGCCGCCCTCCTGGGCCCAGCGACCCAGCCCCGAGCCCGACGGGCACCGCGTCCGCCCGACTGGAAGCACCAGGGCGCCAGGTCTGCGCCTCTCGTGGCTCCCGTGCCCTCAGGCTCTTCACCCTGAGGCTGTGCCATCCTGGGGCGTCCCCGCCGGCCTCAGCCCCCAGGCCCTGGTGGGCTTCCTTGGGGTGCTGTGGCACCCGCCTTCCCCCTCTGGGCTCTCTGGTGCCAGAAATCCTGTGTTTAACTGCGCCGCTGCCTGCCCTGGATTTATCAAACACACACGCAGGCCCATTTTCTTGCGTTCTAAAGTAAGACCAGAGCGCTGGCCCCGCCGTGCCCCTCAGGGCGCCCCGCAGAGCAAGTGGGACCTGCGGTGGGGGCCTGCGTGGACCCAGGGACCACGGAGTGGGCTCGGGCCCGGTGGTGAGCAAGGCTCTGTATGGGGAGGGGGCCGGCTTCGGTTGTCTCTGTTCTTTTTTCAACCCCCAAAATTTTTCAAACACAACTTCAGGGCAGGCTCTCCACCCTTCCAGCTCGTTGTCGGTAGAGACGGGCGCAAACCAGGCCAAGCCTTTTTTTTTTTTTTTAAGATTTATTTTTTATTTATTTCTCTCCCTCCGCACCCCCACCCCAGTTGTCTGTTCTCAGTGTGTATTTGCTGTGTCTTCTTTGTCCACTTCTGTTGTCAGCGGCACCAGGAATCTGTGTCTCTTTTTGTTGCATCATCTTGCTGTGTCAGCTCTCCGTGTGGGCGGCGCCATTCCTGGGCAGGCTGCACTTCCTTTGCTCTGGGCGGCTCTCCTTACGGGGCGCACTCCTTGCGCGTGGGGCTCCCCTACACAGGGACACCCCTGCGTGGCAGGGCACTCCTTGCGCGCATCAGCACTGCACATGGGCCAGCTCCACGTGGGTCAAGGAGGCCCGGGGTTTGAACTGCGGACCTCCCGTGTGGTAGGCGGATGCCCTAACCACCGGGCCAAGTCCACTTCCCCAGGCCAAGCCTTCTTCACAGATGTGCCCAGCGTGGGCCACGATGGCTCCCACCCTGCGCCTCGGTCTCCCCAGGTGCACCCAGGAGAGAGACGCAGCTCCCTCGCATGGCCGCGTGGCGCCCGCACACGCGTGGAGAACCCCCGGCCAGTCCTGGCCTCTGCTAAGGGGGGCGGCGTCTTCACAGGCATTCCCCGTGGCGACCCGTACAGTGGGAGCGTCGCATGCGCTTCTGCTTTCGTACAGGCAGGGTCCGGAGAGTCAGGAACTTCGGAGGGAAAACGCATTTTCAGTAAGAACAAAGTTAGCAGGACTGTCCCGTGGAGGGAGCTGGGGGTCCCAACCCGGCAGGGGTGCCCCAGGCCCCCTTGCGGCTGAGGCCCGGTGTGCGTCCCTGCTGGCGGGGCCTCCATGTGGACACGGTCAGGGTCGGGGACCCCGGGCGCTCCACACTCGCCCTGTGATGCCCAGGCCTGGTGAGCGGGCACATGCGTCGCTGTGCCTACACGTGTGTACATGTGTGTGCCTGCGTGCAGGTGCATCTGCGCACACGCGCATGTGCACACAGTCGTTTCCATCTGAGCATTTGTGCGTGTGAGCCCGGTGTGCGCGTGCATCTTGGGTTGGCCGGGCACACATGAGGGGCTCAAACAACGGGTCGTTCGGCCGCACTTCTGAGGCTGGGAGCCCCACGCCTGGGTCCCGTGCAGCCGCCTGCTCCAAACCTGTGACCGCGGGTGGCCGTGCCCGAGCGCCCTGCAGCCGGGGCAGGGGCACGGAGCCACCGCGCACCCTCCGTGCGTGCCCCACGCAGACCCAGGCACTTGGCACGACGCGGGCTCCCAGTGCCACGTGGCCGAGCAGCACGGCGCGGCCTTTCCTCCACGCTCCTCAGGGAAGGGAAGTGCATCAGATGTGTCTGCTTCTTTCAGACTCTCCCTCCCGGAGGACGCAGGAAAGTACTTCGACCAGGAAGGGCGCATCCTGGAGGCTCCGATGACCATCTGGGTGGCTGACCAGGTCTGTGGGGCTGGCCGGCGCCCCAGCCCAGGGGTTTGAGCGTCCTGGGAGCTGAGGGGCTGCGTGGGGGCTGTGCCCGAGCAAGGACCCCAGGGCAGGGATCCAGTTCCAGAGCCCCTCCTCGCTTGCCATCCCGCGAGGGGCCTTCAGCAGCCAGCAGGCCAGGCCGCCCCCACCAAGCAGCCCCTGCGCCAGGGCGGGAGGTTCCAGAGAGGGAGGCCACACGCGGCAAGGAGGCTCGGGGACACGTCCAGGGCAGCCTTCCGTGCGCGCGCACACCCAGTACACAGGCACGCGGGGCACACGCACAGTGCACTGCTCACGCCTGGGCACACACAGCACCCACACACGCAGGCACAGTGTATGGCGCACGTGGGCACACTCAGGCACACCCAGCATTCCACACTCGTGGGCACACGTGCCCTCACTCGCACACGGGGGACCCCCAGCAGCCCCCTGCGCCCCCGCTGGGGCGGTGTCTTTGAAACTGCAGCGCCTCGTGCCTGCGAGCCGGGGGCCTGGGGGATGGGGCGTCTCCAGGGCCGGCCCCGAGCCCCGGGCCGTGCTCAGCGGCCCCATCCCGCCTCGGAAGCCTCTGCAGCCCGGCACCCGTGGGGCCAAGGGTGACCGGACTGCGCATCCCAGGTGCGGCCGGTGGAATTCACCGTCCACGCCATCGTCACCTCCTCGGACCTAGAACTCAGCCCTGCAGAGGTGGACTTTGGCCACTGCACAATTTACGAGGCGGTCAGGACCCAGCTCACCCTCTACAACCACTCGCTCCTGCCCCAGGAGTTTGGGTTCGTCGGGCTCCCCAAGGTACCGCCCGTCGGCAGGGCCGGGGTACACGAGGCCGCCGGCCCCCCAGCCCCCCACCCCGGCCCCCTGCCCACCCCGCCCGCTCCCACTGGCCCAGGCCTCTCCCCCAGCACGCTGCACCCCTGGGGCTCCCAGGCTCCTGGCCCCCCACCCCAGGCCGAAGCCACCGGGTGGACAGACAGACACGAGCACCAGCCTGGCCGCCGCCTCCCACCACGGCCCTGCCACACACGTGTGCCCACACGCACACTCATGTGCATTTCCACACATGCCACATGCTCACACTTTCACACACAGTGCACGCACACTCCAGCACGTGCACTCACTGCTTGTGCCCAAGCCCAAACACTTGCACATGGACGCACACATGCACACGCCTGCAGCCACATGCTCACGTGCTCACACTCGCAAACACACGCATGTGTGCTCACATGCCTGCACACCTACACAGCCACTTGGACTCACATGTGCACACTCACACATTCACTCACATGCACACGCTCAGGCACACATGCGCACACAGCCTGCACACACTCATACACATTCACACACTCATAGTCACACCTGCACGCTCACACACACTCATGCTCATGCCTGCACATTTACACTTTGACATACTTTGCTCACTCCATGCACACACTTTCACACAGGCGTGCGTGCTCACACACATGCTCTCGCACAGTCACCGGCCCCCAGGCCCCGCCACACCATGTGCCCGGCTCCTGCTGCCCCCAGTAAAGGCGACTCTCTTCCATTCATGCGGCCAGTTCGTGGACATCCAGCCCAGCGACGGCTTCGGGACGGTCCAGCCGCTGGAGAGCCTCCTGCTCGACGTGCTCTTTCCAGCCCTCCAAGGCCCGGGAGTACAGCTTCGAACTGGTCTGCAAGTCGGAGATCAACCGGTGAGCCAGCGGGCGGGGGGGTGGGTGGGCACCCCGTGGCCGGAGCAGGCACCAGCCGGCCGGGGCAGGACCCTCGACCAGGGGAGGCGGGCCTGGGCTCTGGGCCCCGCCCCTGCCGGGCCAGCTCACCCGCGTGTGCGAACGTGTGTGAACGTGCAGACGCACGCTCGAGTGTGTGCCTGCGTGCGCGCGAGTGCACGGTGAACATGATGGTGTGAGGGGTGCGTGTGTCTGACGTTTGTGTAGCGTGAGTGCGTGTGTGAGGGCGCGCGTGCGCGTGGAGAGCTTCCCTCGGCGGCCGTTCAGGGCTCGGACCCCCGTGTGCCGTGGGGCTCAGTCCGTCCCGAGCCTCCCAGGGCCGCCTCTGCACCTGAGAAACGGGGCACGGGGTCACTGGAGGGGAGGGAGAAAGGAAACTGGCCGCGGCCAGTCTTAAGGGACAGATCTGGCGCGGCTCAGCAGCCGCGGCGCAGAGGCAGGACTGGCGCCCGGGTGGCGGGGAGGGGCAGGGCAGATGCAGGCAGGCCAGGGGGCCGGGGGGCCAGGGGTCGGGGGGCCCAGGGGACGGGGGTGGGGGTGAGCCCTCCAGAGACCAGGGGCCACCGGACCACCACCCCTGTCCCGCCGGCCCCCTCCTGCCCACTCCCTCCTGTCCTGTCCCCACCCACGTCCCTGTGTCCTCGGGCCCGCTGTCCCCGCGACTTGGAGGGCAGTGGGTGCCCCAGGAGCAGGGCCTTGCCATCTCGTGGGGAGATCGGGGCAACCGTGGGAGCACAGCGCCCTCCGGGGGCCTGGACTAGGGCCGCTGCCCCCTGCCGCGGCTCACACCTGGACGCACCCGCCCCCCCCTCCTCCTTACCCCAGTGCACGTGGGACTCTTGTGTGGCTCACCCCTCGCGCCCCCCCGGGAGTCTCTCCCATTCAGGAGGTCGCCCCATGCCCCCGACGTGTTTGTTGAATGAATGCTGCGCTGGCTTCTAAGGCAGCTGTCGACACACCCGCGGTCTGGCCCGGAAGCGGCACCGCGCCATCGGGGAGGGTTACGGCAGCTCGCGCTCGAGGCCGGGGTGGACAGAGGCCGGGCTGCGGGGCCCTCCCGCCTGGAACGGCGCCACGGGCTCGTCTTCGCCGCCCTCGCCCCTGGAGGCTCCGTGGGGGGCTCCGCTCCCCCCCTCGGCCAGCTCTGCACCGTCCCCTTGTCACCAGGGAACTTCCCACCAGAAGCGCTCCCCCCCACCAGCCCCCTCCCCTCCCCCTCACATCCCTCCCCCTCCCCTCACCCCTCCCTCCACCCTTCCCCTCACCCCTCCCTCACCCCCCTCCCTTCCTCCCTCCCCTCCCCCTCCAGCCCTCCCCTCCCTTCCTCCTTCCCTCCCCTCCCCCTCCCCTCACCCTCATCCCGTCCCTCATCCCCTCCACCCCTCCCCCTCCGTCCCCCTCCCCTCACCCCCTCCTGACCCCCTCCACCCCTCACCCCCTCCCTCCACCCTTCCCCTCACAACCCTCTTCCCTCCTCTCTTCATCACTTGCCACCTCCCCTGACTCCCCACCCTCCACCTGCTCATCAAGGGGGAGAAACTCCCCCCTGCCCACCTTCCCATAAACTCACGACCACAACCCCAGGGTGGGCTGCAGCTCCCCGGCTGGCTCGCCCCTGCACGCCGATGGCCCTTCTGCGCCTGCACAGGTTCCTGCTGGTGCGAAGGCTTTGGTGGCGTTTAGCTGCCCCGACCCTGGGCTCATCACAGAGTCCAGTGTTTCCCAGGGGGCAGCGCTCATGTTGCCACCTCCGGTTCAGGCGTGGGCCAGCCTTCCATCTGAGACAAGACTCCAGCTTCCCAGAACGCTGCGAGCCCTGAGCGAACTTGGACTTCACGCAGTCGCTCCCCTGCCTTACCCCTCGCTCCGTGCGAAAGCTCGCACAGAAACACAGTGTCAGTGACAATTCAACACATGACGCTGGGGCAACTGGAAATCCACTTTAAAAGAATGCAGTTGGACCCTATCTCAAACCATAAGCAAGAATTAATTCAAAATGGCCTAATGACCTAAATACAAGAACTGAAACAGTAAAACTCTGAGAAGAAAACAGGGAAATCTTCAAAATTTTGTATTTGGCAATAGATTCTTCGTCAGCACAAACAACAAAAGAAAACAAACTGGGCTTCATCAAAATTTAAAATGTTGGGGAAGTGGACTTGGCCCAGTGGTTAGGGCATCTGCCAACCACATGGTGAGATTCAAGGTTCAAACCCCGGGCCTCTTGACCCGTGTGGAGCTGGCCCATGCGCAGTGCTGATGCGCGCAAGGAGTGCCGTGACACACAGGGGTGTCCCCCACATAGGGGAGCCCCACACGCAAGGAGTGCGCTCTATAAGGAGCGCCACCCAGCGCAAAAGAAAGTGCAGCCTGCCCAGGAATGGCGCCGCACACACAGAGAACTGACACAACAAGATGACGCAACAAAAAGAAACACAGATTCCCGGGGCCGCTGATAAAGATAGAAGCAGTCACAGAAGAACACACAGCGAATAGACACAGAGAGCACACAACTAGGGGAGCGGAGGGGAAGGGGAAAGAAATAAATTAAAAAAAAAAAAAAGAAATCCTACAACTCACCAACAGAAAAACAACCCAAATTAAAAATGGGCAAAGGGACTCGAAGAGACACGTCTCCAAAGAAGATACAGAAATGGCCAGTAAGCACATGAGAAGATGCTCAGTATCATTAGCCATTAGGAAAATGCAGATCAAAACCACAGTGAGAAACCGCTTCACACTCACTGGATAGCTGTTTTTTCCTAAGTAGAATATCACGTTGGGGAGGGTGCGGAAGAGACTGGTGGCGTGTACAGTGGGTGCTGGTGTGGGGAACAGTATGGTAGTTCCTCAAAATGCTGAAACCTAAATGCACCATCTGACCCAGCTACTGAAATGAAGATGCAGACAGATACTTGTAGCATTACGTTCTTAGCAGCATTAGTCATTACTGCCAAAGGATGGACACAGACCGATGAATGGATGGACAAAATATGGCTTACCCACTCCGTGGAATATTATTCAGCCATAAAAAGGAATTTCCCATGCAGGCTACATGTGGATGAACCTTGAAAACATGCTACATGGAAGGACAAATAAGTACGATTGCACTTACATGAAATATCCAGAATAAGCAAATTCATTGAGACAGAAACTGGATTTGGGGTTCCTGGTGCTGAGGGAGGAGGCACGGGGGGTCGTGTTTAATGGGTGCAGGGTCTCTGGGGTGATGAGATAATTCCAGAATGAACAGTGGTGATGGCTGCACAACACTGTGAATGTAATCAACGCCACCAAACTGTCCACTTAAAAATGTTCAAAACGTAAAAGATAAAAACAATAAAAGGAAAAAAATGTTAAGATGTCAATCTTAACTGTGTATATTTTACCACGGTAAAATTTATTAAAAATCACCCCATCAATGTAACAACAAGGACGTGCAACTGGTCGTCGGCCGTCCCCCGCGCTCTTGTGCACACGGACGAGGCATGTGGCGCCGCACGCCATAGCTTCTCGTCACAGCGGCCCCGGCCCGGCCCACGCCCGCCGGCCCCTGGCTTTCCCCCGGTCTTGCTAGCCTTCTGGCCCTGTGTGATGTCCCTAAGAGCTCTGCCCCTCTCCCTGACTTCTTACATGTCGTTGGCCCCTTGCCTGCAGCCTTTTATCCTTGGGAGTCGGTTTAGCTGAAGATAAAATCTTTGATCTGTGTTTTTTTTCCCCCCTGCTCCTCCGACCGTGTTCACGCCCTGCCTTCTGGGCGAAAGCCTGGCCGCCAGTGTCTGATGCAATCAAAATTTCTTTTTGTCTGGATACTTAAGGGACTTCTTCCCCTTTTTATTTAAATCCCAGTGATTTTACAAGCATGCGGCTTGGTATCGTTTTGTTTTTATCTCAGGAAAGTCTCCTTGAATTCTAGTCCTTGGTGTTTGCCTAGTCTCATGTTTCAGTTCTCTTCTTCGGGGCAATCCTGCTATAAATACCAGGCGTCTTCCTTGCCTTCCTTCTGTATTTTCCATGGTCTCTTGGCTCCTTTCCATCACTTTCTTTTCTCTTCTTTTAATCTTTATCTTCTCTTTCTGTGTTCCTCCTTTAAGGGTCCCTTCTTCCAGTCAAGTCTTCATTCTGAAATTCCCTTTCTCTTAAGTCCTTTCTGAGTCCTCCGCCCTCCGGACCCTGGCCGCGGAGGCCCTGGGATGCTGGCTTGTGCGGCGGTTTCAGGTCTCGGGTGATGGTCTGGGGTCTTGTAGTTCACTCTGAGTTATTCCTTTCTAGTCGTTTCTGGCCTGTTTTTCTTTTCTGCTCCTTATTCCCTTTTATCTTGTAACAACTCCATCCGTGATTTGCCCTTGATCTTTTCCGTTGCGCGCTCGTTCTGGGCAGTTACCCCAGGCCCGGCAGCTCTTCCACCTCAATGGCTCCGGGGCGCCCCCTTCGGGTTTCTCGTGCGTGAAGTTTTCAAGTGTGCTGCCTCCCGCTTTCCGCCCTGCCCTGGCGCCTTCGCTGCCCGCCCGTTCGGGGCTCCCAGGTCCCTGCGCAGGCAGCGCTTCTCTGGGAAGGAGCCTCCCTGCACCGCGGCCCGCACGCCCAGTGTGGGCTGGCCTCGCGCTCGTGCCCTTCCGCGGGGCGACAGGCTTCTCTGCCTCATGCCCAGACGCGGCAGCAGGTGCAGTCAGTGGCCCGCAGCTGCCTGTCGCCCGTGGCCTCGTGGGCCGGAAGGGACTTCCGACTCAGGGCTGGACCAGCCGGCCCCGGGAGCCTTTTCCTTTGGTCTTGTCCGGTCTGGGCATCGGGTTACATGGCGGCCCCGCCTTCGGGGCACAACGAGACGGCTTTATTGTCACCAGCGGATGCCCGTGGGCTGATGCGCCTGTCCCCGGGGCCACGGCCTGGTCCCATCCTTCAGCCTCATGTCCCGCCGGTCTCGTGCCGGCCCCCGCAGCCCCCCTCCCCGTCAGCCTCGGACCTGATTGAGAGCGCTCCGGCCTCACCTCCCTGCCCCCCCCCCCACCACATGGCCTCCCGGCAGCGCCTTCTCCTCGGGCCCTTCAGGAGGAGATCCTCGGGGTGCGGGTGGCAGGACCGCAGGGGCTCGGGCCAGCCCTGGACACCCACGATGCCCAGGCCATGCCGGCAGCGGACGCGCCACCCAGCAAGAGACAGGGAGGTGGCGGGTGGCAACGAGACCAGCAAAGCCAGTTCTGCCACGGCTGCCCACGGGCTCTGGTTTCCAGAGGGGTTGGGGGGACCCTGGAAACACTCGTTTTTGAACCCGTGGACTACAGCTGCTCCCTGATGGGCGACAGCGCCGCAGTTTGCGCAGAGCCCCTCCCCACCCCGTCCCCCTGTTGCCGTGTGGCCAGCACGGCCCCAGCTGCGTCTGCAGGGCCCCAGGCCCGTCAAGCCCTGCCTGCGCCGGCCCCGCAGCTCCCTGCCGAAGCCCCAGCCTCCGGCCCCCGCCAGGCCAGCCGTGACCCGCACGCGTGGGCACAGCAGGTGCGCCCCGCGGCCGCCCGCGCCCCCCAGCCCTCCTTGGGGTGCCCTCCCCCACCCGGCTCTGGGCCACCGAGGGCTGGTGTGCGCCGGGGCCATCCAGGAGGCCGTGCCCAGGCAGGGGACGCCCAGGTGGGGGAGGGCCCAGTGAGCGAAGATGCTTCGACAGCATGGGGGGCACAGGACTCGCCACTGGGCGGGCGCGAAGCCGGAAAGAGGAGGGAAGCCCCTCACGGGGTGGCCCGGGCGGTGGGTGAGCGGGGCGGGTGTTTCTCGAGGGGAGAGTGGGGGAGGGGGAGGGGCGCGGGGGGTGACGTTCAGTTTTCAGATCACCCAAACACTCCCAGGACAAAGCCACATCTCTCCAGGATAGGACAGCTCACGTTTCTGTAGTATCTGCCACCGGATTTCCCTTTGTCGAAGAAATGAGAATTGCACCCACCGCCCAAGCCCTTGGCTCCCTGCCCACCCTCCCCAGAAGGAACCACCGCACCAGGAGTTAGGCCGCGTCCTTCAAACACAAGTGTTTATACTTGACTATGTATTTTTTACCTAAAAATAATATACACACAGATAGGGAGCGAGAGATGGGTGGGGGGTTGGGCAGGTGGACAGCAGACGGAGGGATGGGTGGTGCAGCAGTGCGACATTATTTATGAATTCCAAAAGAGACATTGATTATGCTTGTAACCCGTCTGTCCTCTGGGCGTGACACCCTCTGATTTCATTTCAAAGGCTTTCCGTTTTCCTGCTTAAATCAAGATGAGGGCTCTGATTAGACCACATGATTAGGGCGTGCAGGGTTGTGTCCCCGCCCCCGTGGCCGGCTTATAAGTGGACACTCAACAAGGAGAACACAGAAGATACATCGGAATTGAGAGAGCTGCACAGACATGGCAGAGGAGGGAACTTGATCCTGGGCCACAGAGAGCTGAGCCATTTGCCTGGTAGTTTGCAGCTGAAGAGACCAGAGGCCGAGCAGCTGCGCAGGCCAGAAAGAAACAAGCCTACAGCCTATGGCTGAGATCAGAAGCAGCTGGGCCCAAGGAGCCTTAGAGGAAGAGGAAGGCTGAGCCCTCACAGACGTCACCTGCCATCTTGCTGCAACACGTGGCAACTGAGTTTGGTGAGGAAGTATCTGTTATGATACCCTGTGCTGGACTCTTGAGGGCCTTGTAATTGTAAGCTTCGACCCCAAATAAATACCCTTTATAAAAGTCAGCAGATTTCTGGTACTTCGCATCAGTATCCCTTTGGCTGACTAATACAAATGGGCAGATGGATGGGTGGATGGATAAATGGCTGGATGAAAGGGCAGATGGGTGGGTGGATGGATAGAAGGGTGGTAGATGGCTGCATGGATGGATGGATGGGCAGATGGGTGAGCGTGACAGTTTGAGATTATTTTACGACTCACAAAAAGAGAAAGATTATGTTTGTAAACTAATCTATTCCTCTGAGAGTGATACCCTTTGATTGCATTAGATTCAGCCACAATTTTTTTATTAAATTACCCGTTAAGATTAGCGCTCTGATTCGACCACATCAGCAAGGCATGACTCAGGTTGGGTTCCTGCCCCCTTGGTGGGCTGATATAAATGGACACACTCAAGAAGACACGCAGGAAGAAAGAGCTCTGTCATTTTTGATCCTGGGGCCCTGGGGAGAGATGAGCCATTCGCCTGACAGTTGGCAGCTGACCTTGGGAAGAGACCAGAAGAGCTGAGACTGATACAGAAAGACTGGAAGGAAACAAGTTCTACACCAGGAGAGAGAGGAAGCCCTGAGAGACAAGCCCTGCGCCAGCTGCGGCTGAGAGAGGAAGCCCAGAGCAGAGGCTGAGCCTCACAGAGGCCAGCGGCCAACTTGCTTCAACACGTGGCAACTGACTTTGGTGAGAAAGCAGCCTTGAGCTGGACTCTTTGGAGCCTTGTCACTGTATGCTTTTACCCAAATAAATACCCTTTATAAAAGCTAACAGCTTTATGGTGCTTTGCATCAGCACCCCTTTGGCTGACTGATACAGAGGGTAAATGGACGGATGAACGGGTGGTTGGAGGGTGGATGGATGTACAGAGAGCCTCTGCGACAGGCCCCGCTGCTCCGGGCAGCCTCCCGGTCTCTGCTGCAAGGGGGGTGGAGGAGGACGGGTGTGAGGCGCCAAGGCAGGCTGTTTAAATAATGTCAGCAGAGGTGCCCTGGCATGCTGCAGCTGCATAACGAAGCATCCCTGACTAGTCAGCGTCAGCACCAGAAATCCATTGTCTCCCAGGGGGGCTAGAGTCTGAGATAAGGCTCCAGCAGGGCCACACTTCCTCGGAAAGGGAGGACCCGGTCTGGGCCCTCCTGGCTTCTGGTGGATGTGGATGGGCAGATGGACGGGGAGGCGGGTGGGCCTTGGCTGGTGGCGGCATCGCCCAGCGCCCGCCGTGTCCCACGGCCGTCTCCCTGTCTCTTGTCTGTCCTGTCCTCATAAGGCACTGGTCATGTCGGATGGGAGGCCACCCAGAAGCAGCGTGGCCTCGTCTAAACTAATCAGCCCTGCTGAGAGCTGAGCTCCCATGCCCCTGCGTGGATTTGGGCATTTAAATCAAGAGGAGTCCACGTCGGGGAGCATAGCTCCTCCATCCCCAGAGCCCCGTCCACCAAAACCAGGAGCCCGCCACGCCCGCCCTGCCACCCATGGGCCCCCGAACGCGGGGGAAGCAGCAGCTCCTTCCACCTTACAAAGAGCGCTCTCCAACACGTGTTTACTTTTACAAATGTAATGATCACCTACCAGATTTTTATGTTTCTGTTGTTTCAGTCAAGTGCTAATTACAGCTGCAAAGGTAACTCCATCCCAAAGGGGTTTTCTTAATACTTAGAGCCTCTTGAGCACACACTTTAAAAACTTCACGTTGAAATATTCCAATGTATAAGCACATTTTTGTTGCAGGGAAGTATAATTGTGTTATCAGTCTTGTCTTTTAAGGCATAAAAATAGCTATCAGTAGGATAGAGTTCGATGGTGAAAGTACAACGGGAATAGGGGTTTAAGAACGTGGGTGTAAACTTTCCAGCTGTCAACCTGAGATCCTGCACGCCCCATTCTGTCTTCGAGATGGGGCAGTCAGCTGCGCGGCCCGTAGACCCCCCTGCTCACGGTTAAGGAGCAATATATAACTTTGGTTTCTTAAATGTCAACAAACATATAGCAAAATAACCCAGAAATTACTTCCTTTGCGGCTACTTAAACCTGAGGTTAAAATCTTAGCTATCCATTTAAAGTGTGCCAGGGGCACTGAGGATTTTCAAAATTCCTTAGCAAGGTAGTAAGCAAACGCCGCCAAGGCTGCCGGACAGGTCTCAGCAGGGCTGGCCCTGGCCCTCGGTCCCGGACCCCGCCCAGTAATGCCCTCTGGTCACCGCAGGCAGTTCAAGGTGTCCTGCCGGGCCGTGGGCGTCCACCCGCCCCTGGAGCTGTCCCACTGCCACATCAAGTTTGGGGCCACTGCCTTGTACGACACGTCCGTGGCCACCCTGTACGTGGCCAACTCCCACGTGAGCGCGAACCTGCTGACCCACTCGGTGCCACGCATCGGTGCAGAGAGCGTCCAGCCCCGTGGGGCCCCACCTCCTTCCAGTTCCTGCTGCCCCCGGGCGCGCCCCTCACCATCTCTCCCTCCGTGGGCACGGTGCTGCCAGGAAAGGTGGGTGTGGCTACGGGCAGGCTGAGCGGGTGTCCCCCTGGACCACGGATTTGCCCCGATATGAGGCCAGGTCTGCCCCATGCGGTCCCGGGTGGCTGGGGAAGGGTCTGCGACCCTTGGCCCCCCTCCAGCACGCACCTCGCAGGAGGACAGGCACGAGGGGCCGGGCAGACCTGGGGCTGCACGGAGCCTCGTTTTGTTTCCAAATATCATGAGCAGTGCGCGTCGGGTGGCTCGGCCCCGGCGACACCCCTTCTGCTTTATGGGACACAGCAGACCCCCCACGACCACCCCTAGCCCACCCTGCACCTGCCATCCCAACCCTGGGCACAGGGCTCGACCCCTCTTAGGCTGCAGCTGCTCTGCCGGCAAGGCCAGCAAGGGTGCTGGGCCCAGGGCTGCCCCAGAAAGGCCGTTCCATCAAATGTAGCCAGTTGCATCCATAGGTGGTGGTCACATCTCAGGGGAGATACCACAGGAGGCGCTTCCTCCCCCCCTCCCTCCCTCTCCCCCTCCCTCTCCCCTCCCCTCCCCCCTCTCCCCTCCCCTCCCCTTCCCCTCCACTCCCTCCCTCCCTACCTCCCTCTCCCCCCCACCCCCACCCTCCCTCTCCTCCTCCTTCTCCCCTTCCCCTCCCTCCCCCTCCTCCCCTCCTTTTCCCCCTCCCCTCTCCCTTTTCTCTCTCTCCCCCCTCCCTTGTCTCCCCCCCCCCTTCTCTCCCCCTCCCCTCTCCCCCCCCCCCCCCCGCGATGTTCTGAGCACTCACTCTGGGACCTGGGGAGGCTGTGGGGAGGGGGCCCTCTCTGCAGCTCCGTCATGGAGGACACTACATGGGGGACAGACTACAGACAAGTACACCCTGCACAGAGGCCGGGTGGGTAGGTCAGGCTGGGGTGCAGGGGCACCCCCAGACCTCAGAGTCCCCATCAGAGGCTCCCCTCTGGCTTGCAGCCTCGGGGGCGCTGGGGAGACAGGCAGGAGGCCTTCCTGGAGAGGGGCCTCCACTGAGCCCAAGGGGGGCTCCCTGGGGGGGGCGCGGGAGGGCGGCCAGGGGTGGCTCTCCCTTGGGGGCCCTGGGCTGCCAGACCCCGGGATCAGGGGCAGCCCGACACCCCGTGCCTGCTCCCGCAGAGGTGCCTGGTCCAGGTGGCCTTCCAGCCGGTGCTGCCGAGGAGGAGGTCCTCAGGGAGGCCCTGCAGACTCACGGCAGAGACTCCGAGAGCCAGGTGGGGGCCGGGGCGTGGGGGGGGGGGGCCGGGGCGTGGGGGGGGCGCCCGTCGGGCCCTGGGGCCCCGGCTCCAAGGCCCTCTGGGCCCCTGCCTGCGGAGGGCCCACCCCGCAGCCACCCAGTGCCGCCCGCGACGCTGCGAGTGCAGGAGGCCAAGGCCAGCCCGGCCACGGGGCTCCCCAGCTACGGGGCGTCGGGCACACCGAGCATTTCCTGAGGGTTACGCGTTTTCTGGCCGTGGTCCGGGCAGCGTGGGGGGTGAGGGGTGGGTGGGCAGTGGGCCGCCCGGTCCTTCATCCAAGGGCTCCTGTGAGAAGCAGAGCGCGCAAAAGGGCAGGGCCCCGGGGGGCCTCGGCCCACGGGGGGAAGGCAGAGCAAAGTACCCATCCACCTTCCGGGCAGCCGTGCCCGGCGAGGGGTGGGCTGCCGGCCCCACCGGCTCGGACTCTGCGGGGCCGTGCAGGGTGGAAGCGTAGAGCCGAGAGGGTCCGGTGCCCGCGGCTGCCGA